>NW_027526361.1:24667448-24747448 GCF_048455015.1 Haemaphysalis longicornis
CTTGGCTCTTTCAAGCGGCACTGTCCAGCTCGGCCCTCTCCAGTCAGCGCGAAGTACTTCGCCGTTGCACTGTGCGCGCGCGATGCAAGTTTTGCGCATTGGGGGAAGTTCCGTGTGTGGGGATGAAACAAGCTCATTTCGAGCTTCTGCGTGTTTCTACAAGGCACAGACTTGCTGGTGCGCGCCCGTCGGACCGCCAGTGAGTCACGGCTGTTGCAGAAGATATGTGATCCTTCCAGCAGTGGGATGTTCGGGCTTGTCTCAGCATTCAACGACCCTCCCTTGGACTCTCTCTCCGGCACAACGTGCACCGTTTTTTGCGTTTTCTCAGCTTGTACTTTTAAAGCAAAACTTTACTAATTTCGACCAGTGGTTTCGCGTAGGACGCGCAAGTTAACCTAATGACCGGAGACACACCGCCGGCGACACGCCCCTCGAAGCGCATCGCGTGATTCGCCGAGCCCGCTGTCGGCGATGCGCGCAAGGCCGCGTTTTCAGTCGTTCTGCTCACGTAGCGGCGGCGGCCGCGACGGGAGCGGCCGCTCAGTTGATCGGCATCGACTAAACCCGCAGCCTACCACGCATGCACTGCTGGGTCGTCTCGGACTATGTGACTCATCTGGCGCCGCGTTTGCCGTGAAAGAGAAAACACCGCTTGCCGAGAATGAAAGCAAGGTCGGGCCTCCTGGGAGCGTTGCCCGGGACTGAACGGCTTCGAGCCGTGGTGGGGAATACAGCTACATCAAGGGTTGACCAAGCGAAGCCGAGACTCAACCAGACTAAGCCAAGCTTTTGCTTTGTATATCCAAGGTTATCTCAGCTAAGCCGCAACCACATTTTTTAGTGCCGTGCGCAGCACCCCGGACGTCTTGGTACTTCTTTTAGCACTTTTGACAATTAGTACTTGGCTAATTGGAGATTAATGGGAGAGGCCTTTGCCCTGCAGTGGGCGTAGATAGGCTGGTGATGATGATGATGATAATGCTGGTTTTAAATAGGCGCTTTACACGAGCATCCGGAGGAGCACCAAAGCTCTTGTTGTTGTTGTTGTTGTTGTTATTGAACGCGTTTACTTCACATTTTATACGAATCGAAGGCGGCTGGGAAAGAATGCAAACGAGAAAATCGGTAAAATAGGAATACAAATGAGCTAAACCTTCTGTCGTTTGATCACTGGCTTCGGCATGGCAGGCTGTAGTCGAGGCAGTGTGTCGGAGCCGGCAACCGGGAACTTCTGCCTCATCCATACACTGGTTTAGAGACCGCCAAAACTCGTTGGCGACCGCTGCAGTTGTACACGGTGTGGTGCAGCTGAGCCCCGAAGAGAATTCGGCATTATCTCACTCGGGAGTGAGCCCGGGGCGAGTGCTCTGGGAGCCGAGTAGCGCTGGCAGAACCACAGCAGGTGTTCCAAGTCAGCCCGGGTGCCGCATGGGCTGCATATTCCAGTATTGGGTGGGTGCAGGGAACAGCTGCTTTCTTTACATCGGAAACGCTGCAAAAGGTAGGGGTTAAGGAGTCTGCCAGTCTGTACCCGCCGGCGCGTAACCTGCGGCCAGCGGTAGCAGCCTTGCGGGAAAGTAGTGGGATGTCAAGTGAATTGCACGCGCTGCGTAGATAGCTGCGTCGGTGGTGCTTCGCAAAAGATACCGTTATTGCTGGATCTAGCCACTGACTGTGCGTCTCAACATAGTTGGCTAACCGGTTGGAAAATCGCTCGGGTGGTTTCGACTGCGCGGATAGAAGTAAAGCGCGCGCTAGTCGGTGGACCCGATCGCTTCCTGATATTCCGGAGTGTCCCAGGGTTCAATGTACATGAACGTCGTGTCCCAGAACACAGAGGTAGCTAACGTGACCGATTCTACACGGCCTCGGACTCACACAAAGCCTATCGTATCTGCAAAACATTCGCACTAATACCATCGTTGTCAGAGCTCTTGTTAAGAGCGTTTCTCTGCTCGTTCGAGTTGTAAGCACGCCGGGGTGCCGTTTCCTGTATCATCGCTGTTCTCTACTCGCCATGCATTAAATAAGATAGGTTCGTCGCCCAGCACTGCATCGTGGGAACAGAGGCAACTCCGTCGAAAGCCGCTCGTTCACTACGCAACCACGAAATGGCGAAAGTCGGCACTGGGACGCCTTCATCAACGTAACAGGATCTTCTCAGCTAGCGAAAAACCACGGATTGTTGTGCGAACAAACATGCATTTCCGTCTTTAACACGCTGACCAATATTCTATTGCGAGTATAGGATACTCGGTGGGTATGTAGTAACCCCTTAGTAGTCCAGCATGCACCACTAACAAAGCATCTGAGACAACGCACACGGAAGCAGCATGAGATATTTCAAGATAGGCACAAGGTCAGAACCTCCGGTGGGGTGTGGAGCGTTAATTGAGCATATTTAAACGCGGCAGCCCACATCTAAACCAACCTAGAAGATACAAAGCAACCTTTATTTTCGAAAAGAATGAGTAGACTTCAGCTAAGAGAAGACTTTGCAGAAAGAAAAAATCACGGGAATTGGGAAACGGCTTACCATTGCTGAGGCTCCATCCTAGGGCGTTCGCTCCAAAATCAGGAATTCAAGCACTATGCCCAACAGCGGAATTAATAATATAGCTTCTCAAACGAATATAAGGAGTGTCTCAAGTGAAGAAACAGATGGCGTTGGGTGCGCACAGAAAATACCTGGCTTTACCTAGCTGGGGACGGAATGCCGCAAGCAGCATGCATTCCTTCTTATAAAGCGCTGTCCAATACACCACTGCGGGTATGCGCTCCTCCGTGAGTACGTGTCACTTTGCTTGAATGACAGCAGCAACTGGTGGCTATGCTTATGAGCTGCTTAGGTCTAACGTTTCGTTGCTAGGTCTTACAATGCGGCCAGTACCTGGAGCCTGCCGTATAACGTGTACAACGAGAAATTATTTCAAATGAAATCGGTTGATGACGTTAGACAAGCTCAGGACTGAGGTCTTACCTTTTCGATTAAAGTTATAGGTAACCTTCAAGTGGAGCCTTCCGAAAGGCCAAAAAAGGTCACACCATACCTATGACCGCGCACACGACGTAAATCTACATAAAACATTCACCCTGAAGGTCATACGCAATATTTGGGGAGACATCTATACTTGGGTTCGTGCCAACATTTACACGTGTGGCCCCTGCCCGTGCTCAAACGACATCCTGATTGCAAAGCATTTAATTCGTTCATTACCAATTGTTCACAGTGGCGTAGGAGTGCTGAACTTGATGAAAAAAAAATTAATCCATAAGAAAGAAAGAGCAAGAGCGCGCGCGCGAGCCAGAGAGAGAGAAAGAGAGAGAGAGATAGAAAGAGAGAGAGAGATAGAGAGAGAGAGAGAGATAGATAGAGATAGAGAGAGAGAGAGAGAGAGAGAGAGAGAGAGAGAGAGAGAGAGAGAGAAGAGAGAGAGAGAGAGAGAGAGAGAGAGAGAGAGAGAGAGAGAGAGAGAGAGAGAGAGAGAGAGAGAGAGAGAGAGAGAGAGAGAGAGAGAGAGATCACTTCATTGAGCACTTCATTTGTGCGAGCGCTATTGCAGCCTCCTCTTCGCTTCAGTGGTCCTGTTGCGGAATGTTAGATAGTTAATAGGGTGGGGTCATCCGGGCTATTAATCACTGCGAGGGCCAATGGTTCGTATGCTGGTATTCTGCCGCATCCACGTACAGGATGTCAGGTTTGGTAAGGAGTTTCTTGGTGAGAGCTCGCGTCCGTTGCTCCCTTCTACCTCGGTGGTAGGTGGGGTGCATGTTCCTTGGAAGAGGGAGGACACGGAGACAGTCGCGGATAGGCCAGGGATGGGGATAGGTGGTTCGGAACAGAGACTAGAGCCGCGATAACCAGGCGGGGATGTATATTTTGTCCAGTGGACGTGGTTGAGAGGCGCCCGAGCTGGTTGATATTGTGGGCCTCGACCAGTTCGTGGGCAGTATTACGAACCTCGAGGCGCTCAACTCTGGCAATGGATGCACTTAGAAGAATTTGTAGCGCATCTTTGTAGGCCTGTCTGATGAGACATTTAATTGGTCTTTTCTGCATTATAAACAAGAAGGTAGGGGAGAGAGTACGTTAGGCAACTAATTATAAAAGCTTGGACAAGCTTGATCCTCTCCGTCTCCTTGAGACACCGGAATTTTTCGATGTGTACAATTGTCCGATTAACGTGTGAGCGGAACTGCGAGATAAATTATGTGTTGCTGCGGTTATGCTGAATGACAAGGCCGAGAACCTTCAGGGTGCGCAGCTATGGGGTGAAATCTCCATTCAATTATATTTTGATGTCAGGACAATTTTGACAGGTTGGTTTGGCCGGCAAAAGGAGAAGCTCTGCTGTGGCGGGAGCGCACTCCAGGCCCGTACAATTACGTATAGCACGTTACTTCGTATTTGGCGAAGCCATAACGTCCGTAGCTTTTTTTTTTTTTTTGCACGAACATAACTGCAAATTACTGTGGTATAAAAAAGTGCTGAAACATTTAATTATCGCACTGTAGAAACAACGAACAAAAATTCCAGATTCTTAGGGTGCACGGGCCTGTATTCGTGAAGTTTCATGCATCATTAAAACTAACTCGATTAGTCGAGAGTATTTTCTCATCTCAGTCTTTACCAAGTGAAACACATGAATAATATTAACTGGAATGATACTTTCAGAAAAGTTACGATTTTAACAACTCTTTACCAAGTGAAACACATGAATAATATTAACCGGAATTATACTTTCAGAAAAGTTACGATTTTAACAAGTTTATAATGTTAAAATAATTATAGCTATTCGATTATGGAACATAGAACATGCGCCTGCGTATTTGAAACTTTTAACGTTACTCAGTGTTTTGCGTGCCAAATGCTATTACCGTAGCATACGCCATCCGATGATCAGCAGTCGTCTTGAATTATACCTTAAAACGCGATGTATTAATTCACTGTTAAGGTCAGAAAGACGAATAACAAAGGGTAATCTCCGAGAAAGCAAACACGATGGCGATGACGGTGGTTGATGCATACTTTCGTCGGCTATAGTAATGTCCGAAGCCGCATAGCGTAGCTCCAAAGAATAGGAATTTCTGAATAACGGTGGAAGGCAGCCATACTTTCTTTATCTTGGCCGTTACTATCAGCAGCTATGTTTTCGTGTTATCGACAAACGTTTCCACCAGAAATAATGAATCTTTCCTGCACATTAAAATATGTGACAACTAACGAGCTTCGCCTCGGTAAGAGCATCCAGGATTTCGTGCCATCACCCACCTAACCATGCAGCTTGGTTATTCCAAAATGCTGAGCTTGTTAATCGTATTGCCAGACAATACGAAGAAAACGCTGTAAGATAGTCATTACGGAGGGCCAAGCCATGCTGATAACGCATACCAAGTCAAAGCGTTAAGCAGGTTTTGTTGTGACGTGACGGCCGAAGTGCGTGCGCGTCTTCGCTTAAGCTTAAATAACTTAAGAACTGCTTGCCCTTCTTTGTCAAAAAAGTAAGAACATTCGCTGCCTCAGCGCACCTTTAACTTGTTCAAGCAGAAGACTAAGCATCCATTTATAAGAAATATTCAAGTTTAGAAAACACGTGGAAGGCAAGCGATATTTCCGAATGTAATAAGAAATGACGCTGTTTTCCAATGTCCATGGGGAAAACTATGCTGGTAAAGCTAAATTATATTGCCGATTCCGTACTGTTCTCAAGGTTCCCAAAATAAAAAAAACAAACGATAACCTTACGTTTCGTTCCAAATGTATTTTCTGTGACGAGAAAGTTCAAATCAGGCTGACTAAATTGCCACAAACGTTACTTTTCGATGATCCCACCTCCTTTTCTTTTTAGTTCAAATGAACAGTGTACGTTCCACGCCAATAGGTGATGTAGTGGCCACTAACATAGTTATGTACCCAGCCTAGTTTTCATACGGCGCATAGTTCCCACTAACGTAGTTATATGTACCCGCGCTAGTTTTCGTACGGCGTATAGTTCTCCATTTGTGAGCTCACCAGTGAGCATGGTGATTAGTAGTTTCAAGTATCCATGCGTTTTCCGCATGTGAAGAAATTTGAGTTGAAGCGCTGGCGTTCATAAACGAAAAAAAACCCCCTCCAAAATCAATTGTTCGAGCGCAAACTCGGTGGCTTGGCGCATACGCGCCCATTTGCTATTTTGTATTTACCCGTGAGGCAGGGACAGGATATGATCGATGACACTGCCCATAGCGTCGCGTCTGAACTGTCAGGAAGGATTTTGATACGCGTTCTTTTTCTTTCCAACGCCATCTCGTATGGGCGAGCAACAGCCGGGGCGACCCAGATTTTGGTTAAACCCATTGAAAATCTGTCGCGTACCATCCCGTGGGAAAACATGGACAATGTAAGTTCACTGCATTGCATGCAACAAAATTGTTCCCTTGGTTGAATAAAATAGAACATTTTCCAAAGACGGACGTTTATTCCCTGCTGCACCGTCATCTGCACAGGGTTTGTCCTCTGCTTAGCACCGACGGCGGATGTCACGGGGGCGCACATTGTTCTCTCTAACTCTTTCATCTTGCCCGAAAGTTATCTTTATTTCGCACAAAATACTAGACAAACCACGGCTCTACCTTTCTTGGCGTTCTTGATGGCTGGCGTTCTCGACTGCCCACAAGCAGGGAAAACTTTGCGGCCGATCACCCGAACCCAATCTGTGAACTGACAGGTCCTGGCAATGTCGCCATTTTTGCAGAGGCATAGTTGTATAATTGTTCCTGGCTGCAGTCTTCATTACAACTAAACAGTAACGAGGTCTTATTCTCCAATGAGAAGGCGTTGCCGAAAATCATGGAATCGAGCATCAGGTCCTAATTAGGTCACGAGCCAGTCAGCCGCGATGCGGCTGACTGTGCTCAGGTCGTTTTCGTTGTTGAATCTGCGAGTTATAGTGACGCTGATTATAATGATACACACACAGGAACTGTAAAAAGAACATTGACAAATGGCCGAGTGTGTCTGGGCACCGGATGCGGGATGTGGAAGAAAACGCTCCCGTTCAGTGGCAGCCTGGCTTCTTGCAAAAGCGCACTGCGTTTTGTGGAGCTCGGTCAGACCTCAACAAAGGCAAGCTTTAGTGATGATAGTTTGTGGAGTCTATGCGGGGTGAGAACGACGTAAATGCTTAGGGATGTGCTTACGGAATACTCATGCGTGAACACGACGGCATCATTAGCATATCTATTGCGGGAACCAAGGGATAAGCGTACCGTTCAGTGTTAAAGGGGCCATGCAGACATAACAAACGTTTGGTTCATCGAAAGATTGCCTCGTTGGAATTATACTGACACCACATTTAACGTAAACTTCGCTCAAATATGCTAGCTAATTAGGAAAAAAAGGAATGGCCATGTGACCCACTAGCTCATTTCTTGCAACAGAACCTATGATGCCTTATGCCCAGCCAAGCGATTGGCTGAGGCCGGCAAAAACAAACGTAAGCTTAGACAGGGCTTACAAGCTTACCGAAAGAGCTATTCGCGTTTAAATTCGGGGCACATTCATTTTATAGCAGTGAGAATTGTGAGGTGAACAAGTACAGTTACGAATGAACACGTAAACACCGAAGCAGTTACTGCGACACTGCCGGCTGAAACTGCCTAACACAGCCGTCGGACGCGTTGGACTTGTGTGACACGACACTGACCAAGTGACATAATGGCCATGGTCACTTACATGAACGTGTTTGTCGAGTCATAGCTTACGCTTTACGAAACGTTAGTATGAACCTCAATAAAACACGGCAGGGATAGAAGTCCGGCCATAAGCTAAGTCAGAACACTGGCACTTCAGCGGTATTGCAGCGCCATTTATGAAAGTGGGCGGTAAACAAGATAACCAAACGGCCATCTGCCAGATGGTGGCAGGCCTGTCCAGCAGGCTGTCTTTAGTGTTCAGGCCCTGCTCTGGATACGTCACTGTCACGAAACCACACGATTTGCGGGAGAATTGAAATGTTGGCTTAAAATGTTTATTTTTTTTTGCAAATGAAGCATGGTTTGCTGCCGTACAAGCGCTCAGGGCATTATAAAACACTAAATCTTTCGAATAACACAAAGTTGTATTTTGTCTGTATGGCCCCTTTTAGCGGGAGCTCATCACCATTATCATCTGTGTCACCAGAGTCATCAGTCATCATCATCGTGCGTTCTCTCCAGTCAGTAGTTTCGTAGTGAGTAGCGAGGTTGTGCTATACTCAGTGACAACTTAAGAACGGCACCGGAAGTTGCCGCTGTGCCTTATCACCGTAGCCCGATGTTTCTCCGCGCGGCGCAAGTACGGCGTTACTGGGAATATTTTGAACATGGCGTGAGCCGTTCCCGTGATTTTTAGGACTTAATATGCTTATAAACGACTCCAGTAACGACAAACAAACTGCGTGAGACAAGGCAGACGATATCACGCATTCATGGAAAACCCATTTCAAAACGCGCGCGCACTGACGTCACGGGTCCGGCGCTTTGGCGGAGTGATACACTACATGAGGTGGTGCCATTCTTGACTTGTAACCGAGTATACAAAGGATGCGGTTGCTGGAGGCACCTACTGCGGCCCGCACGCACGCATGGCAATGGGACTACAGCGGACATGTGAAATGTCATACCTGCTTCGATGCCGCAAGTCCGGAAGACCAGAATGCCCTCGGACCCAGTACATTCGAATAAAACAAAGAATGGTGGCAGGCCTGGATTGGTGGCCCTGCCTACCGTGCCTTGGTAGACTTAGGGACGTATTCTGAGTCCCAGTTTCACTCTCTTTGCTCCCTCCACTCTGCTGAGGGGAGGATTCGGCAATGCTTATTCATGGAAACATCAATTTCAAGGATCTCCTTCACTGGAGGCTAGAGTGGAGGAAGGACTTAGAATACCAGCGTCACTAGATAAGATACAAAGTACCGTCACTGCGGCATGCAAGTGACAACGGCGGCCATTTTTATTTTAATCAGTCTTGCCAGATTGCCGCTTTTGCGGCCTCACTGCTCACTTTGACGAGGTCATTTGTAATTAACACTGCCGAAGACGCAGCAACACGGAATCTTCGGACACACTTCTACCACTGAAATGTTGCGAAGCGCGTTGCCTGATTCGCGTTCGAAACGACGCCTGCCGAGCGCAGGCGCAGAGCAAGGGAGACAAGCTGAGACTATCAGAGATGACCGACAGAAAACGCATAAACAACAAAATGGCGGTCCCCACGAACCGTAGCAGCGTACACAAATGTCACGTGATGCGAACTGGCTAATGATTACGGTTGCGGCACAGTCCAATAGGAGAAAAGAGGTCAGATACTCTGTAACCTTATCTACTGACACTACCTAGACCATATCCGGGATGCTAAACTAGCTTCCCGGACAATCAATCAATCAATCAATCAATCAATCAATCAATCAATCAATCAATCAATCAATCAATCAATCAATCAATCAATCAATCAATCAATCAATCAATCAATCAATCAATCAATCAATCAATCAATCAATCAATCAATCAATCAATCAATCAGTTTATTATTACAAAAAATACATAACACGGGCAAAATATACAGAAGGAGGTCCCATAGTCGAAGACTGTAAAAGACTGCAATGTAAAAGTGAAAAAAAAAAACGTCTTAATAAACGCAGCAGATAGACAGAGAAAAAGAGAACATCAGTAACAGTGGGTACAAGCAAATAAAACAGGGATACACGTATGAAATATCATGGAAAAGTTATGAAGGTAATAAACTTTATGAAAACATCAAACAATAAATAAATGTATAACAGCAAAACACAAAATAAATGGAAGGACAAAAACTGGCTGGTCATTGAACATTGTATATTTTTTTAGCTTGTCTTTCATAATGCTCGAACTCGCTTCTTACTCACTAAGCCTTGACGTTATGAAATAAATTCAAGCTCGACAACAATAGTCGCGTTCTCCCGCAACCAGTCTCTCTCAAGTGGCACAATATATCTATTAGATTTTTTTTAGACAGACTAAAATGTACCAAAACTACACTTCGTAACCCTCTGGTAATACTTCCAGCTGTTTACCGGTTGCTCATTTCACAGTGAAGATGTTTGTGACTTTGGTTCTACGCCTTTGTCCTGTCCATCAGCAAATGTGGGCGGCAAAACTCAGCACCTAAATGTAATGCAAAAGCGGAAGGCGTTTCATTGCGCGACGCGTTCGTGTCTGCGCGTTAGTTAGTTTGCGTTCCTGCTTGATTTTATTCGGTTCCGCACTTGCTTATCTGGAACACATTGCCGTTCTCCTTTTTAAAGACGATAGTCTTTCTTGGGCTACTTAAACCCAGAAATTTTGGTCTGTGTGTATGTCTGTATGTCTGTCCGTCTGTCTGTCTGTGACTCGATTCAGCCACCCGGCCAAAGCAAAATAATGCCTGCGTAATAGTCTTATATAGTCACAGCTAAATGTACCCGTCTATTTCCGGTGTAATGTTCATACTTGTCAACATTGCTGAAGAAGAACAAGACATTACGCAAATATGAGACAACAAATCAATGCAGAAGTGATATTTGCAGTGTTCGTTTATAAAAATTCAAACACGCTTGACTTTTGCGAAAATAAATACTTCATCAACTCCAGAAAAAGAATTCACTCCGCCGTCGCCTGCTGGCGCCATTTTAAGAAATCAACCGGCAACAGTCACGCAAGGTTCCACTAGATAGGTTCCACGTTCTGCTTGCAACGCACGTGGAGTAGGGAAACGCGGTTCTATAAACGTTGAAGTAGGGCGCCTCGATTAACGCGCGTCTTCGCCGTACGGCAGCGTTCGCATCGAGACACCCGGTTTGGAAAAGTGGAACGCGGGAAATTTAAAATGATTTAAGCAAACCTTTGGTGTCTTTACCTTGGGAGGACCGCGACGCAAGAGGAACAACATGAGAGGTGAGCGGGAAAGCGAAGGGAGGCATTTACTTCGCAAAAAAAAAGCCGATAGACTATCGTCTTTTGAGGACATTTGCAACGAAAGTAGCAGATACGCGGCCAATTTTTGTATTTCCCTTCTCTTCGGTCGTTGCATTGCGAGGCCACGTGTCTTTCCGACGCCGAACGCGCCGAAAATTTTAAGTGTGCGGAACGTGTATAGATTGCCTGCTCATAGGTGTCTTGCCCCTGGTCTCCACCACGAGCGGATACGTCTGCCCCCAGATTAGAGACCATATACTGAGATTGAAAAACGTCGAGAAACGGTTAATCGCTGCATGACTTCCACCAAGCGTTCGTACATTTGTTTAAAATTCTGTACCGCCTGAGCTGCCGTGGTCCTCCAGTTTTAAAGAGTGGAATGGCTCATGTTCTCATAGAACCAATTTTGCTTGTCCATGGGGAATTTTTTCTCATTCATTATAGCGTTCTGATTTACTTTAGTGGATATCATTACAAACCAAATAGGGTGTTCCTTCCTGTGAACCTTGTGGTGGTAACAGAAATAATTCATAAATAATTTGTTTACATTTTTGTGACTTGGTGATCACAAAAAAAAAAATAAATAAAAAAACCAGAACTTTCTTTTCTACTTCCAGAAAAAGCAATACGCGAACGAAGTTCGAAGTTCAGGCATTGCTTATTCAATCTAACATGAACATTCGGTGCTGAATTTCTGATACATTATAAGAAATTCAGGAACGGCGGCAAAGATCTTTGAAGAGCCGCCGAGCACTCATTGATGACCTCTGAAGACCCACGAGTCGGTCTTCAGATTTATTGACTTTATTTCGCGGACCATACAGGTTTGGTATTACGAGTGTACTCTCCACTGTAATACAAAATGATTGATACGCAGTTTTTTTTTTCTTTTTCTGATGTGGTATCTGTTTTTTGAGGTGATTCCAATATTGCGACCCCAATAAAAAAAGTAAGGTAACAAAAATTTATTTTTGTAATGTTGCTTTTCTTCCCGAATATCTTCTTGATTGCGGTGAAAAAACAAAACGAGAAAATAAAACAAACCAAGAAGCATAAAAATACTTAGTGGTGTGTTTTTTTCTTTGTGGTAATATAACACATGCTAATTTCGGCTTTCGTGGACTCGATTCAAGGGAAACAAATTTGGCTATTGTGAGAATATAAAAAAAAATGTACATGGCCGAACAAGGAAGCCGTTTCTGACACGGTGTCTTTTGTGTTTTGGGCTTAACTTGGGAAGTAGGTCACGCAGAAAAAGAAAGAAAAGAACACGCAAGCTAACATGCTGCCCCTCTCTCGGCTGTTTTTGGTCGAGCAACAGCGGCACCAGCGTGCGTAGTCCGAAGGCATTTGCGTCATGGCCGCAGTATCGCTTCACCTCACGCCCCACAGACGTCTCCCCACACTGAGAATGCGGCGCGTTCTTTGTGTTTCCCCAAGATGCCGCTGCCCTGAAAAAAGCAAAAAAACACGTTTGAGTGAAGTGCATTGAAAGCTAGTTTAAGTACGAAGGAGTTCCGGTGCCGCCGCCTTGTCTCGTGGTGTCGTTTCAACGCGGCGCTTCGCGTTGGAACTAGCGAAAACTTCATTTAAGGCGTCAATATGATTTAGCCCAGCTCTGGTGTTGTTATATCGTTTTAGACTCAATGGCGGAAAGAAATAGCGGCATCTTTCTCTCGTGCGAGGAAAGAGTTAATGAAATGCATCAGCGGGTAAGAATGCGTACATGATAAGGCCCGTGCGATGTTTACCGGTGGGTGAACTCTCTATGGAATTGGCTGGAAAATAAACGGGCTTGTCTGACAACTACGGAGCTCAGCACAGCCGTGTCGGTAGAATGGTTCACTAGTCTGGCCACAAGCAGCTTCAATTTTGAATCAATAAACCAGTCAATAAATACATAAATCTGGCCAGAAATGGATCAATTACTCCATCGAAAAAATAAATAAATAAATAAATAAATAAACTGTAGTTGATTCCTCTGTCTTCTAGGAATCGGTAAAACACGAAAGTGAAATGTGCAGTGAAATGAGCATCATTTCGGGGTCCTCCGCTAACCTTTGGGTGTGCTTGGCGAGCGACGTCCTGCTAGCGGGTTGCTTCGGTCGCTTCGACTGGCGTCATTTCCGTGACGGATATGACGTCAGTGAAGTCTTGGTGTATCCCGGCATAAAACGCTTTCGTGTTAAAATATAAAACCCGAAAACGAACAACCCTAGTATTACGTACTATTTTAGTACTAAAGGTTGCTGCCCCGCAAGAAGACCTCATGAGCAGGAGTGCACCCTTTACAGGCCACTTGTTTCGTTGCATTGGCGCCGCTACCGTGACGGATGTGACTTCAGTGAAATCGTCGTGTATCCAGGCATAAAACGCATTTGTGTTAATAAATAAATAAATAAATAAATAAATAAATAAATAAATAAATAAATAAATAAATAAATAAAGGATGAACCAGTCTTGAGAAGCGCGCCTTCATGAGTGGTAGAAGAGATGGGGCGTAGGTGATAACAAGCAGCAATGGCGATCGACATCTCACCGCCTTCCTACTGTGCCATTTTCACGTGAATCGAGGACGGTGGTTTAAGCTGCATTCTAACAAGCCGTAGCTCCATACCAACCATGACAAGCGAAGTTGCGATTTTACGTCACGAAAAGTATTTCTAACTTATTTATTTATTTAATATTTTATTTATTTACATACACTTCCGAACGCGTTAGGTATTATTGCAGGAAGGGTACATACAATATTTGGCAACAAAGTTTACACCCGGCGGCTGAAGTTATAAGCGAAATTGCACATACAAAAGTCGCAGCACGCGGAAGTAAATTTAACTATATATCAATGCCAATGAATTTGCAAGTACTAATGCACAAAGAACAATACCGATCCCTTCAATCAGCGTATAAGGTACTCAATTCGTCATTCCAACGACTTTAAATGACATTTGAGTAGGGATGGAAAGCTTTCCAATGATTGACTGTTTGTTATACAGACAGGAAAATTACTGCCCTGAGTAATTGCTAGTGGAAAGAATGAATACTTGCGGCAGTCAGCCCCGAAAGGATATACAACCTGTGTCGGTGAATGCTTTTTTGCACCTGTCTCGTTTCTCTGGATGAAATGTACTTAGTATCGCCTATGTTCAGCTTATAGTGGACTCAATGGTGCAGTAATTTTCTAAATTAGAGAGAGCACGCTCAACTAGAAATTGCAGGCGCCTTTTGCTGTGATTTTAAATGGTTTAAAAATATGGTTAGCGTTCCTGGGAATTGAAGCTGACTTGGGATGCAGACAACTTGCCGCCATAAATGCGATTAAATTGTTAACGGTTAAATAAGAGCATAGCTCTTATTTACTGCATTAAATAATTTTACCGCCGGCGGCGTTCGTATACAGGCATTCGTAGTTCCAACTGCACCGCCGTGCGCACGACTGACACTCCCTCCGAGGTTTAACCGTGCAGACATATTAAACCTTGTAATCACGCCTGCAGCCCGATAGCGACGACTGCCTCTCCGTTCTCATCTACACGGCTCCTATTCCAGAGTTATTGTGTCCAGGCGCTTACGCTCATTGCTTGCTCGTTCCAGTTTCTCATGGGCTTCGAGGTCCACGAGTTGCGGTCCAACTGCTGCTATGCTGCAATGCGCAGCTAGCATGAGGTTGCTTCGCTGCACTGTGCGAGATGTTGGTAGAGCGGTTGTAAAGGGGAAATGGGTCATCAGTCATCATGCACGCGGTAGTGCGAGTGGGTGGGACAATGGCTGAAGGGCTCACGCACGCTTGAGACGTCGAGGTTTAGTGGCAGCAGCCTGGCCGGGCCGGAGCAGAACTCAGCATCATCCTTCCCACCCACACGGGACACTTTCCAATTAGGCGGCTTCCCAGTGGTCGGCGCTGACTGTCGCAGCCTTGAAATGACCTTGCTCGGAAACCGTGGTGAGCTGCAGTGACCTACACACCCAAATCACATATAAAACGGCACAACGCTTAGAAGTAAAAAAGCAAACATAAATAAATAAATAAATTAATTAACAAAGAAAGAAAGAAAAAGAAAGAAGAGGGGAGAGAAGGAAGAAACCAAGGAGAAAAAGAAGGAAGAGGGGAGAAAAGGAAGAAAGGAAGGAGAAAAAGAGAGAAGGAACGGAAACAGCGGCGTGGCGAAGACGTCCTGGTCGGTTTTTGTAGCTCGGTCTGCTTTGGTTACAGCGCATGTGACATTGTCATACGAGTAACTGCTCCACACTGCGCTGTGGCCGAAGCGCGATAGCGCCACCGTATCGCTCGCTGGTGGGGAACGGCCAGGCTGTTTTGCTCGTTTGCAAACTCATTTAACGGCGCTCAGGTAAGGAAAAACAAAGTCTCACTTCGTGCCGCCACTAATTATTTCAAGCCCCGTACAAAACAAAAATGCGAATAGTCGAACGACACTTTTTTTAGTAATATTTGGATACGGTGTCAGATACAGAGAGGCATAAAATTTGAAGGATCAATGACTACAAACCAGTACAAACGCTCGGACACGTATTCGAAATTGCTGGGCGTTTTCTGTAATTTTCGATAACTTAAGGAAAACGAATGTTTGGGCTTGCTGCCGAGATTGAGATATCTTTATGTCCATAAACGTTGAATTACCACATTACAGTTTTGAGAGTTGGCTTACAAAGCTGACGCATTTTCATTTATTCACATTCACAGGTACGTTGTAATATAAACATCGATGGTTTACTGGGAGAAACATCGTTTTCCTGAAGTTAACAATTTTTTTACTAAAGAATGCGCAGGGAGTAAACCTTCGTAGATACCGAAATCTTCGTAGATTCCGGGAATAGTGTATTTTGCACCTCTGAATAAAGAGCTCCTTTTCAGGACCGGAAAACACATTCAAGGTCGGTGCGTGAGCTAAGGAAGACGTGTTTTCGTGAGCCAACGTACGGAGCGTATATACGAACCCTTGAACCAAGCCAACCAAAGCGAATGCTCCACGATTCCTCCTGTGTTGTGCTTCAGCCACAGCGCCTCAAACGCAAGCCGGTAGTGCTGCGGGCCTCGGTTTACAACCGTCGTAAACCCGAGTAGGGGCCTGCGAGAGAGCTAGTCCCGTTTAAATGCGACCACACTTCACGCTGAACCGCACTGGGGAAGACAATGACAAAGAATACAAGAAAACAGGAGGCAGCAAAGAAGGGTGCCGCATCCTTTTAAAGCGGCCATATACAGCTACTCTCCCGGCGTCGAGATGAACTTGGAAACCAGCCGTGGCCGAAGACCGCGAGTTCTTCGCTCACCGTTAGTGAAGTTTCTAGGGCGCCGCCTGGAAGGACAGAAAGACACACGCTAAAGCCACGTCGTCTGAGAAAAAAAAAAGCAAACTCGGCTCGGGGCCGAAGGCGACGGTTCTAAGCAGTCCTCGGTATTAAGGGAATAAATTTCAGTCGGCGGAGCTGTTAAACCCAGAGGTTCGCCCTTAAATGCCCCACGACGATGCGTCCTCGGCGATCCACTTGCGAGCGAGGGATCGAGATTTTTTTACGACGCGACGGCTACCGCATGCGGCTTCCCCGATTTTCGGGGATTGATTAGCTTTCTTGGCTTATATTGTCCTCCCCATTCCTCTTCCTACACCAGTCTTTGGCCTTCCGACTTCTCTGCGACTTGGCCATTTCCGAGTAAACGCGGGATGGAGGTGTGTAAGAAGCTAAGGATGGGAGGGGGGAGCGGTCGGGCGCCTGGGCCAGCCAGCCCATTCCCCGTCGTCGTGTACATAGCTAGAAAAATGCTTGCGGGAAGAGCTCCTCTTCAAGGCGGCCGACCGAGTGCTCCGGTTCCTGGCTCTGCCCCTGACATAGAACGGGGGTTAATTGTTGCGAAACAATTACTCCCGCTATCCCCTTTAGGGAATGGTCGACCGCCTCTCTTAGGCCCGTCGTTCACTGCCTGAGCAGTTCCTTCGTCTTCTAGAAAGGCGGGCGCGTCGATCTCGCCGCACTTGTTTCTGTGTTAGTTTTACTCTTCAGCGTTTAATTTCAGCCGGTATGGTCGGTTTCATTGGCCCTAATGATCTGCATTTTCTAATGGTGTTTCGTAGTTATGTGATAACAGAAAAAAAGAAACGTATATATCTACGTTCTTTTACTCCGTCTGCCGTCCAGGGATGAATTGCATTGGTATGAGTAGAAGCATAGTACCAGGGGAAGGGGTGAGAGGGGCATAAGGAAGCGAAACCTACATGGAATGTTTATCGTATTAATAGGATCTTTCAGAAGAAAAAAATTAGTCGCCATCAGCTTTTTGATTAAGAGAATCCTGCAAAGTGTAAGATACGAACGCGGGAAGCACAGCCGTTGTCTAATGCTTGTAAATTCGTTTGGGAAAACTGAAAATAGAGAGTCATATCCAGTACTGGATATATATATATGTGTGTGTGTGTGTGTGTGTGTGTGTGTGTGTGTGTGTGTGTGCGTGTGCGTGTGCGTGTGCGTGTGCGTGTGCGTGTGCGTGTGCGTGTGCGTGTGCGTGTGTGTGTGTGTGTGTGTGTGTGTGTGTGACGCACTTGGATGAAACCTGCGCGAACTTAAACAAAGACGAAGGAAGTGCAACACAAGGAAAGCCGCTGGTCTAACAACTAAAGTTTAGTGTCAAGAAGGGTGAATATATACACTCAACACATGCGTACATGAAACATTAACATTAAACAGTGACATTAAACTTTAGTTGTTAGACCAGCCGTTGCCCTTGTGGTGCATTTCCTTCGTCTTCGGTTATATTCGCGCTGGTTTCACCCAAGATTGTCTTTCCAACTAGCCCAGCTTGCAACCCTCCTAATTGACGTAACATCATGAGGCTTTGCAGAGGTACGATAAAAAAGTGGGTAGGGGATTGGTCTGATGTTACCTAGCCCAAGACATTGCTGCTTCGTCAACCACTCTTTGAAGAAACCCTAAATTGGGTTGCGAAGGCAATAAGGCCTGGAGCTTTCGCTATTTCCTCGCGCTTCAACGCGCTGTGGATGCTACGGGCTGATAAGCTCGAAGCAAAACAACCTAGAGACAGTTGTCGGGGCCCTTGAACTTCGAGATGCGCACAGCTATTGGCTCCGCTCAGCGGTACGTCACGCTTTGTTTAGCAGCTGACGCGCATGCTCCGCTTAATACTGGCTCCGCGGCACTGCTTTTCGCGTTGGCAGTGCTATCGTCTGCACGTCTGTTCTAAACAAGGGGAAACGTGCGTTTAGAGACGAGAAAGGGGGCTGCGATACAGCATGCTCGCTCACAGCAATAATTTAAGATTTCCGCCAACAACCAGCGGTCCGCTTCTATTTTTTTGCATGCGGTGCTGTCGCGTCGAAGGTCCCTCCGGGTCACGCAGAAAAGGCTTCGCATTGCTGCAGTTATTTGGGGACTGCTTTATAAAGCCGGCAATAGTCCTGCTATGCCGGAAAGCGACAAGTTTTAGCTGCTGCGGTGTGTGGCGATCCGTACGCGGTTAATGTTCACCGTGCAGGATGATGCTTGCCGCATTCGCGCGCGTACGGTTTCGCTTGCAGAAGACGCTCTCTGTTTTTCAGCGTTGTTTATATCTTGCAAACAACGCGATATATCAACAAACTCAGATAAGCTCAGCTAAGCTGAGCGATGGTCGACATTCGTCCCTACAAAGATACGCCGTTCCGGGTATCGCTCGCACAGACGGCCGCCTGAACCGCCGAAACAAAGCGGGTAACGCCGATCGGCTGCAGCATTTACGGGAACCCGTCCACAGCAGCGCTGTATTCTTCGGCGCCAGCTGCATCATAAAGGCTGCTCCGTCACTCGCGCTAAGCTACGTCATATGCTCTCTTGAAAGGCCGCGAGGATTCTCATGTAGACAAGGATAGGAGAAAACACGTATTCTAGCGATATTGCGCTTGACATCGCGACCGTTTAGGGACCCATAAAATGTGGAAAACGTTATATTAGATTTGATGTTCTAGGGCGAGAGAGAGAAAGAGAAAAGGTAAAGGAAAGGCAGAAATGTTAACCAGGCTACGGCCTAGTATGCTATCCTACACGTGGGAAAGGAGCACAATGAGGAAAAAGAGGAAAACAGAAAAAAAGGCGAAAGGTACGGACATAGTGTAGAGTGGTGTGCCCAGCGGTAGAACACTATAGGCAAACAAGTTCAGTGAGTTCACAGGGGTTAGGCTTTTAAGTGCGAATGCACTTTATAAGCGACCCCAAACCATCCACCGCCGGCGTCGGCGGCGGCGTCGGCGTCCGCAGTGCTCCTCTATAAAGAAACAGCATCCGGCGCCAGGTTTCGATCCGCGGACTTTGCGGCCGCAGCGCGACGCTCTACCGATCAAGCCACGGACGCGACGGTGATATCAGTGTTGACGCGTCTTATATCTTTAACGCATTCAAACTACGTCGTCAGCGGCGTGCGTTGGCGACTCAGCGGCGTTATAGCGGCTTGATAACTGCGTGGTGTACACGTGATACTACAAACCCGATGGAAGAGATGGAAGAGAAGGCGGCGAGGCGGTGGGCTGCGGGGGCCGAGCGCAAGCGCCGCAAGCGGGCCGACAACCGTGCATTCGCACTTTCACATTCTCCCCCTCGGGGAAATGCGGGGGAATTTTTTTTGGCTAGTCTTCTGTGGAATTTTGCCATTTTTAGAAAATACAGGAGCGCTTTTTTCGCCTTGTCCGTAGAGGACGGAAAAGGCCAGTGTCCCTGGATTGTCACGTCAAAGAACGGGCGCCGAGAGACTAGCTTCCGTAGAGTCGAAGAGAGTTGGCTTCTTGCCGATAAAAAACATGGACACTCGCGTAGGACATGTCGTATGGTCTCTGGTGTGTCGCAGACTTCGAACGCCTCACTGGCTGCCATTCTAATCAAATAGGAGTAAGCATTTGTGAATGCGACTCCAAGCCAGAGACGACAAAGAATGTTTGCATCAGATCATGGGAGGCCTAATGGAAGGGGGCGCTGAAGACGCGGGTCCAGGGCATGAATACGAGCGCTCGTGAACTCTTGGGTAGTCCATTTCGATAGCGTGGTCTCCCGAGCAAGTTGGCGGAGAGTCCTAGCTGCGTCCGTGCTGGATAACGGAATGGATATGGTCTCCGTTATTTTTGGTGTGCCAAGCGGGCGGCAGCGTCCGCACTTTCGTTTCCCACAATGCCGCAGTGACTGGTAAGCCACTAAAAGGCAATGTCATAACCCGCTTGGGTGGCACGGTCGTACAGTAGTCTTATCTCGACCAGCAGCTGTTCATGAGGTATAACAATGGCGCCGGCAGAACCAGATGTTGTTACAGAGCCATCGGTGTAAATATGGGTGCGGCCACTGTATCTCTCGTGTAAATAAATTAGAGTTAGCTGCTGTAGTGCCAGCGTTGGAAGATCTTGCTTCTTTGTTAAGCCTGGGATTGTGAGGCATGCTGGAGGCTGCGTCGTACACCAAAGTGGGAGCGGCGGCCTCATCGCATGCGTATAGTTTGGCCATGGAGCCGTTGGGCGGCATGCTGGTGATAGTGGAAGCTACAACCTTTGCGAAAGACGCATGACGGCATTTAGGAGGCATACTAGCAAGGTGATGATCAGGCAGCCTGGTTAGGTGCCTAATGTGCGCCATGAGTCTTTCAATTGTCACGTAAGTGGGTAAGGGGTGATCACGAGCCACAGCAATGGTTGCAGCTGTTGACGTGCACCGTGGTAGACCATGGCAAGTTCGGAGGGCCTGCACTTGTATGTCTTTCAGTTGCTGAAATTTGCACGGAGTGGTTCCTGGAGCACTGCAAAATTTACCTTGAAGTCATAACTGGTTTCTGTCGTGGCCGTTCTTCTATCGATTGCGTTATCGACCTGGTAACCTTTGTGCAGCAGCCTCTAGAGACGCATCAAGCGCATGTGCGCTGCACTCTTTCCGGACGTGAAAGGAGCGTATGACAACGTGGAGCATGATGCCATTCTTAAAGCAAAGCAGGCAGTGGGGCTTGGAGGCCGAGTCTACCAGTGAGTGTGATGTTCTAGGCAAAGTGATAAAAGGCTATGCACCTGATAATAATAAGAAAACCTCCGCATAAGCTCGTCGGACTACTTTTCTTTCAGCTGTTTGTAGCTTCAAATTTGTATCTGTGCCCACTCAGACCACACTCTATATTAAAAATACTCTCTTGCTGTACACCTGAACCCACAGCTTCTGTTGCTTTCTTTTGGGGAGTATTCGTACACGTACGGGAACCTTAATGCCGGAACAGTTCACACAACGAATTCTATGTTATGTTTATAGACTTTCTTGTTTACTGCTCTACATATACATGAAGCACATAGTATCACCGTTTGGGCTGCAACGCTTACTTTAGCACTTCCTATACTGATCCATGCGAAATTTTAAATCGTTAAAATGCTCAACTCT
Organism: Haemaphysalis longicornis; assembly: GCF_048455015.1. Lineage (NCBI taxonomy): Eukaryota > Metazoa > Arthropoda > Arachnida > Ixodida > Ixodidae > Haemaphysalis > Haemaphysalis longicornis. The sequence goes on from NW_027526361.1 coordinate 24,688,809, forward strand.
AGGACCCTGTCTGGGGCCCGTATTACAATCCGAAAAAGTGGTTTCGTTACTGCCTTCACGATGCTGTTGAACGAGTAGTTTTGAGGTTATCATGGTTACTGGTACCAAGTATCGAGATTCAAAGATACAGACCCGTGTACCAACCTCCGCGTGGCCCAGTGACTAAAGCGTTGTGCTGCTGAGCCCACGGACGTGAGTTCGATTCCTGTCGTGGCGGCCGTTTTCCTTATGGAGGCGAAAAGCGAAAACACCCGAGTGTATCAACGAGATTTCACCGCACGTTAAACATCACCAGGTGTTCTGGTCAAAATTCAGCCAGAGCCTTACACTACCGCGTGCCTCACAGCCCAGTTGAACCTTCGGATCGCTAAACCACGGAATCAATCAATCTAATCAATCAATCTGTTGGTGGTGTGGTTTACCACGGAACCAGACTAGCAAGCAAAACAAAAAACGCACCCGCGCGTGAATAAGACTAGATACATTTTTATAAATGAATATCTGTATAAAATAGTTAATCTTGAGGAAATGTAATGAATAAATCTGATGGATGTGTATTCCTTTTCTATAAATGGTGTATATTTGCGCGGCCTCAAGTTTACAAAGATATCAACACATTGTGTCGCGAATTCTTACCGGCTTTATTTTAAAAAATGGTTCCAATAAGATGGGAAATAAGGAAGCATGGAAATATCATGTGTTATTTTCGGTACCGGCAATCCAACGTATTCAAGCCTTGCATGACAGCAATGGCCCGATGACCGTAGGATCAGCTCTTCGCGGGAGGCTATGCAGATGCGCCACGTCGAGTTATAAATTTCCGTGTCCGACACTCGATCGCTCAATGTCGGATGCTTCGCTCACACGTGGCATGAAAGAGCGGCTGCAGTCTTTTATGCAGCTTTTGAGCTAGTTCCCTGGAAAGGGCGTGCGTAGATAAACTTCCTCGCTTCTGTGGCTATAGAACACTCCGTCGTGAGCCTCTGGCGCCCCGAGAATTCCGGCTGTACGCTCTCTGCGCCAGTGGAGCATAAGCTCGTAGATGCGGTGAACAGCAGCTCGCCGGGCTTACTGGATGCCCTTAAATGCTCTGCGCCTCTGGAAGGTACATGCCTTGGTCACTTGACTCGCTTTCGTAGCTCTACTCCCTCGTGGCCCTATTGGGTTACAAAGCTCCCGCACTGCATTATCTATTTCAGTAGAGAAGGAAGCAAAGGATGAGGCCAAATTCCTGAGCCCCTAGAACTTCCAAAGTATACCTCGTGACGAGCATGCCTTTGCGCGGAGCTTTCAGCTTGTCTCTGGCAACGTACTTCTACGCAAAAGACACACCGAACTACAGTTTTACGGATCCTTCACTTCAGCACTTTTCATCACCTGCTTGATCTCCGAAGCGCTCTACTTACATCTGGAAAAGCGCTTAACGTCCCTTCGAGCACTTTTCGGCTTGCTATTCATGTACCCAGCGTTGTTTAGATGCAAAAATGTCCTCGAGAAAAAGCAAATGACACACATCTGGCTTTTTTCCTGGCGCATGTAAGGCGGTGACGCATTTTTGTGTCCCATTGTTATCGAGCACCTGTTAGTATTTTGTCCTAAGCACTACACACGTGTCTTCAGTTCAGTGCTCACACGTTCCATTCTTGTCGCTGACGGAGAGTGCACGGCGTGCCCAGAAGCTGGAAAGGCTGAGCTCCGCGGTAAGTAATGGCAGTTTCGTCGCCATTAATCCTGCCAGTGTCGGTCGTAACGTCGCGGCCAATGTCGGCAGTGTTTCGGAGGGAGGAGAAGTAGTAGTTGGCCCGCAAGTGTTGAATCCCGAATCCCGTGAGACGCTGGAACAAGCCAGGAAAGCAAAGCGGAGGAGCGCTCTGAAATAGAAACTAGAAGAGATTGCGTGGCGTCTAAATATTTTTATTAGATGCGGCGCATCTCTTGCTCTGAGGCATGTCCCTCCTGCGTCGTCGTCGGCGTCGGCGGCGTCCGTCCGCAGCCCTCCCCGTTCACCTCTCCCACAGCTGCGTGCAACACGCTCACTCCGGTGCATTAGCATAACGACAGCTGGCGCGCTTGGTTGGCGCGCGCTTCGCTGCGTTAACGCTGCGTTAACAGCTGCTCCGGTGCGCATGTGCGCACATGCGCGACTCTCCTCATCCGTATGTGATGGAAGGCATCCTACGCGTTCACAATACTTTTCACGCGATGTAGAGAATAAACCCAATGGAAACGCCAATCGAACCCCCAGATGCGCCGCATCACACCAGGGTTCCCTCGCGGGGAGATGGAGGCAATTTTGACAGACACGAATACGCGATCGTCGGTGAGCGCCTGTATAGCTCATGTAAGACGAAACGTGGGATGACATATTGAGAGACAAAGAGGAGAGGCTACTCAAGAGAGTTCGTTAGGTGTAATCGCTCCAGTATGCGTCGTTTATTTGCGCTGCTTAAAAATGAACCTTAACCAACTGGCCCAACTTTCCCATTTCTTGCCTTGTTGTTTGATTCTGGAAGGGAGTATCGGATGTGCGTAGAACGGCGATATAAGGGCTAAAACTTCGAATACCTCAGTGGTAGTCAACGAATACCTGCAACTTTTTGGCGTAGATATAACGCATCAAAAAGACGTATGCTCGCTGATGTTAGATTGGAGCAATGGGTTACATCCTTGTGCGACATCTTTTCTCTTCCTTGCGGGCTTTAAAAGCAAATTTAGCATCGGCGCTATCTGCCCGGTTGTGTATGTTAAAAAAAAGTTTTTTCAACCACAACAACCTATCCGAATCACTAACGCTTACGAATGTGCGCTACTGCGTTGTAGTTCCCTCGATTGTTTTAAAGAGCTGGCTCTTAAATATACTGTATCGCTTGTTCGCCGTGCCCACGGCAATACCATCGTCATCACCATCACCATCAACATCGTAGTCGTCGTCATGTCATCGTCGTCGTCGTCGTCGTCGTTGAGGCTTAGCTCTAAAGGAGGCTTCATAACATATACACGCACGTTCTGGTAACAAAACACAACAAAAGTGCCTACAGCGTTGGCTAATAGCTGCAACGTTAATTGATGGTAGTTACGATAATAAGTTCTGGTAATTTATATTTCACACAAGAGGAGGCAGAAAGTTAAAGTCGCGCCAACGCTGAATAATCGCACTGAGTTTGTTTAATCGCATCTTCTAATCATCTGCTTATACTAATGCGGCAGCAATATTTAAAATGCTTACATCCGCTTTTATGCATTTCAGAATAGCCTAAAAGTGGCACTTTCTTGAGAGTTTTCCCCAGAACCTTCACGTGGCGCTCCGCAACACTCCTTTCATTATTCATTGCCGCTGATTTACAGCAGGAAGACGGCGGTATCCACCGGCGGCCCGAGCCTTCTATTAAGGAGCTTCCAAAACGCCACTTAGTGGCGTCCAGCGGATAGCCCATCTTGGCTCGGCCAGCCTCCTCGGCCTACCGTGTTGCGCTACAGAACTGTATCTTACTTCTTTCTCCGCAATTTTAACGCAGCCGCGCGCTGTCGCCGGCGCCGTGGCTCTTGGTGATAACACGGCTCAAGTGAGTAGTTTGCACGCCGCGTTGGCGTCGCAGAAACTTGCCTGCGCTTTCCACGCCAGCAACGAAAATTCCTTCCTCTAAGAGACGCTTATTAGTAATTGAACTCGCTGCTTTTATGTTCGTTTCCCCTTCCTGCGCCTCCTTGCGGGCAATCTGTGGCCCGCATCGGCGGGCATTTCTTTTATACCTAGTGCGTTTCCTCGAGCGCTTTTACGCGGCCCAAATTCTCTCGTGTTCCGCTACGCCGCAGCGTCCCTGTCGTGGTTTAATTGGAGCCCTGGCAACGGAGGGACATGGAATGCGGGCCACCCTTCCTTTCCGGCCCGGCACGCTTCGCTTCGCCGCTGTTCATCCGTGATTGGCGGCGGTCGTGTGGCCGCCTGCACAGCCCGGCGAGCGGACCCTCGAGCGCTGTCCTGACGTGACGAGGCGTTCTTCGACTTTGAGCCGACCACGCGTTTTCCGCGCTAGGAATGGAGTGACCGCGCCGATTTTGCCAAAGCTGGGGGAGATGACGACGAGCACCTGATTTTGAAACGAACGGGGAATTTCGAAATGTTAGCTAGTTCCACAGAGGTGACTTTATTTCCGCTTAGCTAATTAATGGCACCGCCTTTTCATTTTTTGTTTCTCATGTCCTTTCGTTTAGCCAGTTTCACCTTTTGTACCCATTCTATCACAATTTTTGTTTTTTGTGTGTCTATGTGCGGGAATCGTTGTTGTGCTACTTGTATCTCTTTGTTGGTGATCATTTAATATAGCCATGCTTAAAGGGGCCATGCAGTCAAAACCAAAGTTCGGTTCATTCGAAAGATTGCCTCGATAGAATCATACAAACACTACTTTTGATGTGGGCGTCGCTCAAATAAGCTATACAATTAGTAAAAAAATGGAATGGCTATGCAACCCACTAGCTCATTTCCCGCACTAGAACCTACGACTTAATATGCACAACCGTGAAATTGGCTGAGGCCGGCAAAAACAAACGCAAGTTAGACAGGGATTATAAGTTAGCAGAACGGGTTATTTTTGCTTAAATGTAATGCATACTCAATAAAAATTATGAAAATACACGTAAACCTAACATCCACAGTGCGTTTCGCGGTTGGTACTGCGCGCACTATGCTTGTTATAGCTGCACAGCAGTCCGGCGCATTGGGGTTGTCTCACACGACACTGGCTGACTGGCTAAGCAACATTGTCTTACCTGAACATGTTTATCTAGCATACCCATATGTTTCAGAAAACGATTACTACCTACACCGTAACAAAAACAAGCCAGGCGCAAATACGGTCAGATACAAAGCAAAGCCGGAGAGCGGTCCTACACAGTATGGTGGCACCATCTAGGAGCACTGACGGTATACAAGGTACTCCGCAGTACGCTGCAGACTGCACAACGCATTAGCGTTCGGTTGAAGACCTGTCCTAGTTACGTCATCGTATACGTCATAAAACACACGATTTAGCCGGAGAATCAAAATTTTAAATTAAGCTGAATAATTTTTGAGGGACTAAGGTATATTTTGCTGCCGGACAAGCGCTGGAGGCACTTTAAAACACCAAGTCTTCATGTAGGTCTTCTGGCTCCTTCAGAGATCATGTAACCTTACCTTATTACTGCCTTACGTAGTACTTAATTAACATAATGTTCACTACAACTGAATTTGAGGAACTGTCAGGAGAGAGCAAGTAAAGAGGAATATGGTGACCATTGGTGATGGATCACTAGGAAGTCATCCATGTACGAGAAGATCCCTGAATGACTGGTAAACTGATGAATTAGTTGCCGTAATCCGAACTGAAAAAAATTTGATAATTTTTTATCTAAATTGCCTCTGCTGTACGAAAAAAATTGGGGAATAAACACTGCATGTATAGTTTGCATACATCAGCCATCATTTCAATAGACGTTACAGTTACCTTGAAGATGTTTCGCGACATGACAATATCATATCAGCATCCTTTAAATTACGGCTGTTCATGTCATTTTAGGAAGGGCATTAGGTGTTGACGACGGTTAATAACGTTAGCACTTACTGGCCTCTCTACTTAATATTTATTAGAGACGATAGTAATAAAGAGCTACTAACAATTTAATCATGGTTGCACACTGTTTCCTGCGTTGGAATACTATATTAGCGGCGTCCTCAGAACATAAGTGCCAACAAAAATGGTAGCAGTTTGTTATAGCAGTAGCAAGCATGAGGAGTTAAAATATTATTCACCACTTCGCTTGCAACTCGTTCATTGATTGATTGATTTTAACCTTTATGGAGGAAAAGGGAGGTCCGGAGGCCATGCATGGCGAAATGAAAGTGATGGGATTGGGGAGCAGCAAAGGTCTTTGCCACAAAATTGAATGTCTCCTTGAGCACTCATTTGGCGTCCATAAGCTCTTCTCGGGATGGGTAGTCACCCCCAGGCTACACTAAGATCGCAAGGCCACTCTGTATACCATAATTGCCTAGTGCTTGCAGAAGATCGATGCCATGACTTCGAAAGTGTAGGGTGTCCGTTCTGGAGGGACGTGACGCAACAAGACCTGTCTTTGGAGCGCGAAATAGCTACCAATCCACGTGAGGTGGTGAAGGTCGAACGATACGTTTTGTTGACAATAAGGGCAATACGGGGGTGGGTGCCCATTGGGGTGGTACCATTGACTCGTAACCGAGGGCGTGTAGGCGCTATTGGCGATGCTTTTGTTAATAAATACCTCGGCAACCCCGGGTACTTGAAAACTCTACAGAAGATATCCATTTGGAGTTTGACGCGATAGGGTAATCTTGAATTCATAAAATATTCCTCTTGGTTCTTACCAAATGCCACAACACAGTTTCTTTGTGTTGGGTTGGTGAAACTTTAACAGTTTACTATATAGCCAGGAGATGTTTGCGATGGTCAATGCTATTTATTGTTGGCATGACTGAAGACATGCTTACCGCGTATTTTGTTGGGGCATTATTGACTGCTTCAGGAAGGAGAGACAAAAAACCGAATCCACTGACGGAGGGCTACGTCTTGTCGTTTGTAGAAGACGGTGCACATGCATTATTGGGGCTGAATACTTGGAGCCAGTCGTAATGACATTGTGATGACATAATGACGGCCGGCCACCACTTTGTTTCCGGTTTTCCAGATCCTGCCAGCCTCCCCTCCCCTGCCATCCGAAAGGGGAAGCTCGCGGGAGAATGGGAGCTGGTGAGGAGATGGGCAGGGGGACGCACTGTCGGGGGTGAACTACGCGCACAGGACGGCCTTCGTTCTTTCCTTTTCGGGGAGTAAAGGCCCGCTTCCGGGGCACACCAATGGGGCGGTTAGGGGCCGCAACACAGCGGAAATTGCACCTCCGCGCGCACAAGCGAACTGCGTGCCTGATCTCTGCTCTACGTGCATAGGCGTTATAAGCATATAAACTCGGCCGAAAAGATAAACAAGCGGTCGGCTTAACCCGGGAGAGGGCTACGCTGGCTGCCGCTAAATCTGCGGCGGGCCGCTGTGGAGGCGGCGCTGCGGCGGAGTGCGTGATAGAATCAGCGCAGGTTGGGTTGCCCACTGCCGCCGATGGAAGCTAGTCACGCCAGGAGGTACGCCGCGACGCCCAGAGCTAATGTTCGGGGCGCACTTGGGTATCGTGGCCGAGAGGGGAGGAGGAAGCCGGCTTCCCCGCAGTGCACGTCCCCACCGTCTCCCGGTTCGATGGGGAAAGGGCGTCCGCTGTCACGGCTTATCGGCGTCCAGCGGACGCGCCATTCCGTCCCTCTCCCTCCCACGTGGTTCTGGCCTCCGGCTCGCGCGCTAAACACTTCCCCTTCCTTTTCCTCGCCTCTCTCCGCGGTCGGGCTTTCCGGGCTTTGATAGCCGCTGGACCACGCCTAAGTACGTAAGATTGTGCGACTCCTGGCGGCACAGGTGTGGAGACGCCCGCCTCCGATTGTTCCATTGAGTGATGGTTCCTGCGCCGGAGATAACGGGCTGCCCAGCGTGTCTTGCAAGGCTTCTCACGCGGGTATTGTATAACAACGCAAAAAAAGCACATCACACGAAAGCAAAAAGAGATCTAGCGTGTTCGTTTCCTTAAATTAAAGGATCTGATGTACTCTCGGTACCAGAGAAAGAAATGTTCGCCTGTACAGAGTGGATCCCTAGAGAAGGCATGCGTGGCAGGGGACGGCAGAAGGTTAGATGGGCAGATCAGATCAAGAAGTTTGCGGGGGTAAATTGGTCACCGTCAGCACAGGACCGGGATAATTGTAGGTCTATGGGAGAGGATTTTGCCCTGCAGTGGGCGTAGATAGGCTGATAATGATGATGACACGTCATGGGTTTCCCGTACCACTACTTTATCCTTCGGAGACCTTTGTGTCAGTTCAAGCCAGAGGATTTGAACAGCGCTCAGGTGTTATGCGGTGGCAGAAACTTATTGTCATGCTACCTTTTGCTACCAATAATATTCATACACGTTCACAAAAAAAGAAATTTTAAAGCGAAGCTTCAGTGTCCTCACTTGTGCCATTGTACGCTAATGCGCCCTGCAGAAAAGCCAACTTCTACGATGATGATGAATAATCATAGGTGAAGTGAAAGAAACTACGTTTCCCATAGCCCGAATTGAGTCTGGGTCCCTCGCGTTAGGAAGCCAGCGTCTATCCGATTGCTCCGTTTTGACATTGTCGAAGCGAACACCGAGCACCAGGTACCGATTCGCGCCGTACACACCAAACCCAAATGTTAGTCATACGGCGTACACACCCTAGACTTGTTGTGGGTATTCTAGAAAAGAGGTGCGTACCTTTAGAGAAACATATACTCGCAGTGGGGGTTTGGCCAACCAAAGAATCCATCCCGAAAAAGCTTCGCGCTTAACCATCGTCACCGCTAGACCTAGGGGTGAATGGTTTTTATCTTACAATGTCATCTATGCATACCCGCACCCTCCCTTAAAAAAATCCATATGTATGCGTACTTCAGAGCGTATTGTCATCGCCATCATCACGATCTTCTTGTGGGTCACAAACGGATTAGTCCTCTTTACTAACGTGACTGTCGTTCTCATCCCGTTTATGCACTCACTAACTTGATGCAGCTCTAGTGGACCCTCCTGCTCGCTAACGTGGGAGTGAAACGAGGCTATAAAATCCGTCGCGGTCGATAATTAGATCTCGTAGATTATCTGTGCATAGTAGAGTAAATTGGTCGACTGTTGAGAAGATTGACGTAGTCGGTCCTCAAGGAGGGCGTGTTAGCTGTTGAATGGAATGACGAGGGACGTGCACGCAAGTGTGAACACACCTATCTTCACGTGCTGTGTCATTTCGAATTCGTTAGAAGAAAGTAATGACCCTACATTTTTTGGGTGGTGTAGTTATGATGTTAAGGTAATTGTAAGTTAAAGCGCTATACCACATGGTTACGAGAAAAAAATAAATGCAAACAACCAAGAGAAAAATAGCAGTACCTAATGGAGTTGGGCCATGACGCAGGGAAAAAAAAAGAAGGAAAAAGACGCCGACGTCTAGAATCAACTTCTGAAGAAGCAAGCATGCGAAGGGCAGACTTTCTTTGTACAAGTCGATAACACCGCATCCCTTCCCTTAAACCTGGAAAAGGTAACAACTAAGTGGCGCTCTTTGTTTTGTTGGAAGACGCCTAGCCTGTGAGCTCGATCGATGTTAATCGAGTCTATGGCAATTCCGAGTTTTTCTGAGCTGGAAGCAATAATGCGCTCTTCTGACTGCTTCCATATCCCTGCCCGATCATCCAAAAAGTAAAAAACAAAGTAGATTGTTCCGGAGCAGCCTGTTCTCTGCGTCATCCTCACGTGTTCGTAAGTCATTTATCTGATATCTCAGGCTGCAGCATGCCGGTATTATCATCGGACGGAAGCCTATGCATCTCTAAATAGGCCACCGGGGCATAAAGAATCGGTATCTATTCTTGAGTTCTCGCATCTCTGAGTCGAATATTACCCAATTCAGTAAAAATCATTTCCTGGCCATATTCGATTCTGTTAATGGCCTGTAAAACTTTTCAGACATCAAACGTACCTATCTCTGTGAGTACCAGACTCACAGACGAGGCCGGGGTTTGATTCAACGTCTCCCGACAGCGCCAAGAGCCAGTGTGAAAGTACGACATGGTAGTAAGCAGCCACTGCATGTAATAAAATCTACTTCAACTGGTTCTTCACGTCATGGAAGCTCGACACCGCAGTGAGCAACCGATGTGACGTCTTCAAGCAGCATAAATCGAAGTGACTAACCTGCAGCTAGGACACTCATGAGTACATTGCGCAGTGAGTGGTGCCGTGTCCCGTTGGTAGCAGCTCCGGTAGGCGTTTATATAAGGACTCGGCTGTCCCAGGTTTCCAGGCTAGAAGGCTGGTACTTCCCACGTGGGGTGCGCAGGAGGAGCGGCAGAATAAGGTCCCGAGAAATGCCTGGAAGTCAGCCAGTGCGCTTGCTTCCAGTTGAGGTTTGCGTGTCGTAGCGTCGTTAAGATAGTTGTCCGAAAGTGAAGGCCAGGCGAAAAAAGGACCTGCAGCAAGAACGCTGATAGGTGCATTGCGCAGTGATCGGTGCTCCGAGCCTAGTGATTTCGTGAGACTGAAATTGCGACGTGTCTTGACACTGCGTACAAATATTTCCCTGCCGCTGCTCAATAAAATACTTTTGTTAGAAAGAGGGCTATTAAAGGAGAAAATCAATAGTATTTGCACAACAAAATAAACTCGTGTTTTATGTTCACGCTGGTGTTAATGACGTAAATGTCGAATGAACACGATCCCAATACAAGCAGCCCCAATGCTTCATAGCCAGAAATGTTGATTCAGTGAGGTAAAATGAGCAACTGTGACTCTTGCCGTTTATTCTGAGGTTTACCGCGCCGAAACTACTCAGATTATGAAGTGCACCGTAGTGGAGGGCTCCGGATAAAATTTGACCACCTGGGGATCTTTAATCTGCGCCGAAATCTGAACACACGGGCATTTTTGTTTCTCGCCTCCATCAGAAAAGCGGTCGCCGCGGCGGGGAATCCAACCCGCGACTGTTGCCATGCAGACTATGTCTCTCATGGACGCGAAGTGTGAAAAATCCTTTTATTCGACTCCGTTTGCTGCGCGTTGAAACACACACGCGTGCACGTATTCATGAACGCTCGCGCACACACATACACGCACGTACGGCCGCACGCACACATGAAAGCAAACACACACGCGCGCGCGCGCGCCAGCAAACAAACGAGCAGAAATGACTGGAATTGTTAAGAAGGCGTCCGATATGGCGCACTGCATCGACCCCGTGTAGCTACTGGGCTGTGAACTCTGTGAAATCTGCCAGGAATAACGGCGAGCACGTGACGGCTGTTTGCGGTAAGCTGCCTTTCGAGACCTGAAAATCAGTGATAAATGCTTGGGAGGCTTCGCGACAGCCTCACATGCATTCAAATGTGTAATCGTATTTCCGGAGGTCCTCCCCATCGATCGCGGTGTGTCGGCGTCCTCATATTCGCACGATTAGTGCAGTTAAACGTTGGGTGGTCCGAGCTGTGCACTTTTATAACCAGTTTTGTTTTTCTGGTTGTATGCAAGGCACTCGTTTCAACAGACTCAATGGACTTCTGGGGTCTTCTCAGTCCTTCATTCCAGTTCGACTAATTTGTGTGCGGGTTCAAGGATTGTTGATACTTCAACTTCTCGCTACTTACTTCTGCTTGCGTCTAATTTAATCAAAACAAGAAAAATATTTTGATCTTCGACCATTTTTAAGCTACAGATGTTGGCGTGCGCTTGACTCCGAACACTGAATATATATGAAAGGATTCTGCATGCTTTAAAACCAGAAGCACCTCAGCATTTCACGGCATCGAACGAATTATACAAAGAAAACACCCATGAAGTCTTTTGAGTACGCCAAAACGAATAAATGGTATAGTACTTTCTGTGGACAATAGCTACTATCGCGAACATCATTCTCGTACTGCGGTTTGCTCCGTTTGAGAAAAGCATGCGCATTCTAGCGCGCGCACATGCGTGAAACGTGCTGGATCGTTTTAAGTGAGATCGTTTTAAATGAGGATCGTTTTAAATGACAGATCTGAACCCATTCAGTTTTGTGTTCTTTTGTACGGGAACTACATTTTCTTGCAGAACTGCACAAACAAGATCACTTAATTCAAAATTATAACGAGCAGGCAACCGATTGCGTGGTACGTCGAAGTTCGCTCTGCTTTTACAGAGCGTTGGATGAAAGTTACCATGATGGAGCAAGAAACGCAGTGGCACATCTATTTCGTTGCTTCCCTTTTGTACCGGCATCACCTGTCTAACCATCACAGGCCAACCACCCGGCTGAAAACCTTTCATCCCAGACATAAAAACTCCTCTGTATGCGATATTTTGGCGCGCGCTAGGCGACGTTTGATGTTGTAATACAGTTTACAGAGCGGTGTTACGACAACCCTTACAGCCCATGTGCAGGGTCGGATCACTACACGAAATATATTTCCTACTTCCGTAACAACCTCTCCGCAGGCGTTTGTTTACCCAGGAAACACGCTAACCTCGTGAGCAATGGATTTTCCGTTAAAGTGGAGAACGCTATAAAAGTTTCCCCCCGGAGGGAGATACATTTGGAAATTTTCACTCCCCGCTTCGCGAAGTTACTTCTTAAGTTTAATAATTGCAGCAGGGAAACATATTCCAGCAGCTCGGTGAAGCGGAGACTTAAGCAAGAGAACACAGAGGACCAGCGGTCCACGTGCGCCATCGGTCTTTCAAAGAAGTGCCCCGTCCTCCCCACTACAGAGCAAAGCGGCATTCAGCGGCGCTCGAGCGGCGGGATTCGCAAAGGCTTGAAGAGTCTTCGCCACCCCGCATGGCCCTCATTTCCGATCGCGACGTGCGAGTCGTTCAAAACATTGGGTCTTTCGAGGCGTAAGCACTTGTATACCCCCCGATAAGGTAGCACGAGGAAGTGCCTGCGAGGACTGCATAGCAATGCGTCATGTGCTCCTTCGGTTCTTCGTTCGCTCTTTGTATCCTTTTGGTCCTCAACTGTTCCCTTCTTTCTGTAATTTTTCGTGGAAATACGTGCGCCATCGCTCCTAGAATGTCATATCTGGGTTTGACTCGTAGCTTAGGGCAGATGCAGTGTAATTGAAGAGTTGATTATCATTTTAGCGGGGAATGCGCGACCGCCCTGCGCTCGTGTTTCTTAGGATCGACGGTGCACTGGAAGTGGGGAAATGCTTTCATCCTAGCGTTCAGGCGAGTGCACTGCCGGTGAAAGTGCTTTATTGTAAACAGTTTTCTTCTAAGTAATGTCTGTAGTCGGTTATGAAAAAAAAAAACTTATAAAGATGTGCACGTGGCACTCGTCCTTTATTAAAATGAGTGACGAACTGGGCTCCTTTAATTTCAGTTTCTTGCGCGTGAACTTCAAAGTCTTTCATCGGGAGAAACAAGGATGCTGTGCAAGAGAGTATGTAACTTCCGGTCTCTGTGCGCATAGAAAGGGCGCTGACTGTTCCGTAGACTTCGGTTCCCAAAGCGGAAGCTATTTTGAACTTGTCAAACGACGCGTTTCTATAACCGTTACGCCTGGAGGCATGTTTCCATCTGGCACAATAAAGAAATGTAGAGCAGATGCATTACACGCTTTTAATCCACAAAAGAAGGCTGCGAGGAAACCCGTTCACCCGCAGCCATGCAATATCACGCGTTCGCTCAGGATATATGCAGGAATAAACCGCGCCCTTCTTGTTTTTTTTCTTCTTATTACTCACATCAAATAAGGTGTTGCCGTTGCCGCTCCCAAATGTGTGTGTGCCGATTCTAAATAACTAGCTGTTGCACTGCCCGGCAAACACAGAACCTGAAGACAAATCCGCCACAGCCCTGTTATCACAGTAAGAAGGAGAATCACGGCTCTCGCCCGTTTTCTGTGCTTTTCTTATTCTTAAGGCAAACAAAGGGGTGCTGCCTCATTTACCAAGTTCTTTTCTGTTTTTCTTTGCGAGCAGGAAAAGCGAGGCACGACCGGATTCGTCGAACCATGCAATTTCAATATCCAGCCACGAACTGCGAGCGTCCTCACCGCGTAATATATTTTGCTACACCTATGTGTATTGAACCCAACTACTGCGTAAAGGAGGGAAAGGGCGGGCCCTCCCGGCACCTTGAGGTGACTTTCATGAAAGAGGCATGAAAGAACTGTAATTGCTCCACAAATGGCGAACGGCTAATCCAGGACAATGGACCATTTCATAAAGATTAGAAAATTCTGGACGTCCTGCCATTGTAATGTGCGTCTTTTTTGAGGGATTGCATTATTTTTTGCTCCTGAGCTAAACCGAAAATTCTTCTTTCCGCTTTCCGGCTTCGTCACATGATTACTAGCTCAAACACCTGACCACCCCGCCTGCAGACTCCTTGGTATGGGCTCCGTACCACAAATGGAAATAACGCAAGAATGGTGACGCCACATCACAATATCCACTCGACAGCCAGAAACACGTTGCCCGACTATCATCAAGCGAGACATGAGAAAAAGTCAAGCCCTGGGCAAAATGTACGGCAGCCTCCCGATGGCCGCGTACACGGACGCCGCCTGATACGTTGGAAGGCGAGCCAAAACTGCAGTGGTGGCGACAAAGACGGACCTCGTCATCTGCGCCGCTTTGCCGCAAGCCACAACACAAGAAGCATAAGAGGCGGCTGTAGCTGTAGTCCTGACAGAAACAGAAGCGACCGTCATCGTATATACGTCGAAATTCTCTGGGCACCGATTCATGCCTCCCTGGAGAGCAACAAAGAGCGCCACTTTAAGCCCCGAGGTTTCGTAGGCTAGGCGACGGCGGAGCACACGGAGCTCGCACCCTTAACGACTTACCAAGAAATCACCCAACACAATATACAAGATAATTTTTGCAGCATCATTTGATTCCATTGTTGCATTCAAAAAGCCAACAACGGGCTTGACTGCCAACAAGCCAACAACAATACCGACTGAGCACCACGACGATTTTCCCATTGCGTCGTTTTCTTCTTTGCTCTGTAACAATGACTCCGATTCTTGGTTAATCGTCCTTGTTGTCTCTACTCATACGCTACCAGCTAGTGTAAACGTTCTTTGCTCCTTTTTCAATTAGCATGCTCAAATTACTTCTGTATGTCTGCAGTCGCGCGATTGTGTCCGTCGTGATTACGGTCGTCATGATTCTTTCTCCTTCGCCCTTCTTTTATTCTTCGCCCTCGTAAGCCGTACTTACATACGCTACTAGTGCGAATATGTTTTGCTTTTCCACGGTTAGCACGCTGGAACTACACTTGTAGGTTTCAGTAAATGTATCTAACACGTGTTGTTAAGTCTAAGGCCATGACGCGTTCGTAAGGCTACGACGTGTTCGTAGATATACCTTTAGTTGGCCAGAGCCAAGAATCGGTCGTGGTGCAGGAAAGGGGGATGTGTTCAAGCCAGTAAGGCATTGGAAGTATCCCCTTGAATGAAGTCATTCTTTTTTTGTTGTTGTTGTTGTTACACCAGGAACTCCGTCTGTTGTATACATAGATGCGTGAAAGTGGCTGGTTGTGCTGTGGGGATTAGAGTGTTGTATTCGTAAACAGCATGAGACAATCGAGCGGGTATTTCTTCACTTTTGGCGGCGGTTTTCTTTTGGTACGTCTTCCGTAGAACTATCCATAAATTGCTGCCACAGTACTCATAGGACACACGGTTTTCGTCTGTAGAAATTGAGAAGGATGTACCCTTTAATGTGGGGATGATGGTTGGAATCCGTAGTATTTGAAGTTCGCGCATGGCCTGGCTCCACCTTAATGTGGACGCGAGGCCTAAGCGACAGTGCTTATTCGTCGAAATGCGTCGAAATGCAGAAAGCAGAGGACACCGTTCTTGAGTGGCTCGAATGGGTTGAACCTGCGGTCACACTTAAAGAGTTTTAACGCCAAACACGGCCCACTACTCGTTTGAGGACATACTACATCTTTCGGTTGTACATATTGGTGGCGGCAGATTAACATGTCTATGTCTAAATAATGTTCGGTTTTGTGATTTTGACTGATATGTCACAAGCAGGTAACAAAACAAAAAAAAAGCACACGAGATGTGTCTAGAACTAGCATTCTGTTTGCCCCAGGCTCGAATCTTAGACCCATATTCACCAAATTTTCTTTCTCTTACATCTTTTTTCTTCGCGCCTCCGGGAATTTTCCGGCCAATCACTCGGTCGCGCCGACGCCAGATTTTCGTGTAAAAGGAAATTTCATGCTTTAAAATTTCAAAGTCATATCCTCGAAAAATTATCGCTTTAAATTATCTTGTTACCGAAACTGTCTTTAGCCTTAATAAAACATCACAATTATATTTTGCACTTGTTTTCTCTCACATATTTATAATTTCGTTTGTACAAATCAGCGAGTGCTGATATATTTTCCGCAATGAGGTTTTTTATTGTTAATAGCGGATTCTTTCAGTTTATGGGAGCATAACGTCGGAACCTTTGTAGAATTTCACGCACACTCTCGGTAAAGAAGTACGCGAAGTTTTAAGCATAATACAACAGCTCCACGCGTGACATTTCTGAGTTTCCGAAGCTTCTAATCCTTCAAATTTCCAATAGCCTCCAATTTCCCCTTTCGGGGCGCATTCAACGGCGAAATATGAACCTTAAAGCACGCTTAAGAATACACACCGCATTGTATTCCTTATGGACGCCAACGCGCTCGCCTCAACTGTAGCTAAACACGCACGTACGAGAATTCAGCATAACGGCGCGAGCACGACACTCAAAAGAAAGAAATAGAGAAGAAAGACTCCCTGAACATGTATATGTCGCTGGTAGAGAATCTCTACTTCCTGAGATTTAGAGGGAGCAGAAAACGGGCGTAGAGGACTCAGTGGGCGGTTTTTGTAGCCGCCTTAGGAACAAAAGAAGTCATATAGAGGCGGTTCGAGTGGTCTTCGCTGCTCGTACGGCAGAAACACTATTGAGCAGCTTTGATATAGTTCTCGGTTTGTTTCTTTCTCTCTCTACATGTAGTGAAATGCCTCGCCAGAGCCCTTCCTTCTCTCCTCCTTCGCCTCATGCCACCGTCGATGCCTTTCTTTTGTGTGGTCGACCAAAGGCCATCGCAGTGGCCGGCAGATGGCAGTCGAGATCGCGGCGGAGAGCCGCCGGGAACAAGACCGGCGACAGAGCAGCGCGGAGATGTGCTTGTCCCACAGGCAAAATGACGGCCGCGCGCACAAGAGAAGAACAAATGCGCATACACAGATGGTGAATAGGACAGGGTAGAAAACAAACCTCGATAGGGGATGGCGACCGGCCGGCTTCTTCGTCCTCCGCTTTTTCTTCTGCTTCTTATTCCCGCCATTTGACAGGCGCTTGTTGACTTTAGCGCCCAGGGATCGATGGCCGCGGGGACGAGGCTGCCAGGAAAAGGCCTTGCTTGCTGGCCACTTTTCAGGGCTTTCCACTTCGAGAATGGCCTGCGCGCTTACAGAAGCGCATTTTTCTGCCTCCTTAACCCGTGCATGTGCTTCCCGTCTGCGTTTTCTCGGCCCACTCTCTCGCAGTGGCCGCATATGCCAGGGCACGTTGGCCAACTATTCGACCTGTATCTTAGTGGCCCTCCCAGTTTGCTTCCCGCTGCCCTTTATGCTGATACTAAGGAAGCATTTCGCCAGGGCTCACTGCTCTTTTTAATGCGAAAACATCAAATGCTCCATTAAGCGAAAATGAAGCATCCGGCGTCGGTGTGACCTAAAGACGGTTTGAAAAATGAGAGAAAGCGCAAAGAGAATAAAAATAAAAAAATAGATGTGTCTGGAATTCCAACTCGGCTTTCACGGAATGCTAGAGCCTAAAACGCATCCCCTGCTCCAACCCCGAGTCTTTGTTTCCGCTATCAAAAGGTGCAGCTTGTGGATGCTTTGTGGCCATCGACTTTGAAACATGTATGATCACATGTATTGAGGCCTGCAGGAGTAATTTCCACAGTTTAATTACATAAGTGAAAAGCACGTTTGCGCTAATAGCGAATACGTACGGCGGGCGAAGCAGAAAACGAAAGGGAACAATAAAATAATTTTGTGCTGTCGCTTCGCGCCAATATCCGAGTAACGAGGGACATGAAAACAAGAAAGGAAAGGAGAACGACGCAAAGTGACAAGGAACATGGCCATATGGTCACCGGCATGCCATGAATAGTCATGGAGAAAAAGTGCCTAGACTTAGTATGCGCCAGCGATAAATGTTGCCTCTACATACACCGCGGCAATTCGATGTCATGACTGCCATTCATCCCGTCTCTTGGAATTCACCAGTAATATACCCGTCTGGTTGCCGTCGGCGTTTCGCTTTCTGGCCCTGGAAATACGACACCGGGTGATATACTATTCTCGCCGCAAGCATGCTGACGCGCTCTCCCGCTCACCTGTCACCGTCGCTGCTGCCTCTCTTGCCACTGCAGGCAGTGCTATTGCACGCTTTCCATTTGCTGACATGACAGCCGAGCAACGCAAGGACCCGCAGATTTCTTTGCTCTTGCCCATTCTTACAAACCAGACGGCGACTTCAGCTCTCCTATCCCTCTGCCGTCAAGCCCGCCACTTCGCCATTCGCGATGAGTTGATCTACGCCTTAGCTACCTCTCAGAAGGCCGGAAGTGGCTGCTTGTCATTCGGCGCCACTGGAGCTCTACTATCTGCGACTGTTTTCACGCTGCCGCGCCATAGACTAACGCATGTTAGCTCAAGACCTGCCAAAATTTCCGGCTGCGGTACTACTGGCGCAGAATCTATTGGTTTGTGCGCAAGTTTGTATGCTCCTGATGCCATTGCCAGCACTGAAAGCATAGACCTCCCCCACAGGCAGGTGCGCGCAGCCCTACTTTCTAATTTGGATTGGCATTGCTTGGTACGGACCCATTTAGCCTATTGATACCAAAAACCGCAAGTTGTAGTCGCCGTCGATAACCTCCCCCGCTACTCTGACTTGAACGTTCAGTACGCAAATTACACTAGGACGAAGAACGAAGACGAGACGACGCGCAAACTAGCAACTAACTTTGTTAGGAACAAATACCGTTTTTACGTACACCAAATAATCACGTCACCTCACACTATCTTCCACACGACACTTTTGGGGAACGTGTTCAGACTGTTTAGTCATTACAAAGCACAGCCGTGTCTTAAACAGTAGACTTCTTTCTGACCGAGAAAGAAGTGCACTTTTTAAGACAAGGTGATGCTTTGTAATGATTGAACAGTCTGAACACGTTCCCCAAAAGTGTCGTGTGGAAGATGGTGTCAAGTGACGTGATTATTTGGTGTATGTAAAAACGCGTTTCTTCCGAATAAAGTTAGTTGCTAGTTTGCGCGTCGTCTCGTCTTCTTTCTTCGTCCTCGTGTAGTCCGTGCATTGAACGTTCAAGTGTCATATAACAACTCGCCCAAACCAGTACCTCGTTACGCTACTCTGAAATAGCTGCTTTATTAGCCCGCCCGAACGGCAGGCGACGTTTCTTTGTTTCTCTGACGTCGGTCCGTTTTCCGCATATTCGGCCTCGAGAATAAGTTACAGACACAGGCCGTCTTTTCCCTCTGATGCTACGGAAGCCACCCTCGCTGCATGCCGTACTATACTGCATGCCGCACAGGAACTGTACAGATTACTACTCACAAAGAAACAACCTTACTAAGAGCTACAACCACACCTGTTGGATATCTGTTACATCTTTTCATTTTTACAGTTTTTTTTTGTTTTTGGTTTTCTTTCTTTTTGTTTGTTTTTTTGTTTTCTTTCTCTTTTTTTCTATCATCTAGCGTAGCAAGCCAGCGCGACGGCTCGGCTAACCTCGCTGGTACTCGTTAATGTTTTTCTCTCACTAAGGGCCGTAATATTTTATTTCAGTGGCTGCCAAGTCACTGTGGAATAACCGGCAATGTTTTGGCTGATGCAGCTGCCAGCACAGGCCATGAAATTGAAAGCATCATCTTGCTTCCGTATTCAAGGGCTGATGCAGCGGGGTGTTTCGTCAAATCGCGCGCAGGACCTCCATTACTCAATGGAATACACCGGACTTTGTGCATCCGCGTCTCCACAACCAGGACCCTTACTCCAGCGCTGTCTTCTGTGTGGGCTGTCTCGATCACAGTCTACTTTACTTTGTAGACGGTGGTTGGGAGCGGGTTTCACAAAAGCCTACTCCTTCCTCATCGGGATGCCCAGTAGTGCCCATTGCGACGCCTGCAAGATTGAAGAGACAGTCATGTGCTTTGTTGTTTCCCCCAGTATTCATCGGAAAGACACGTTTTGGCCGCCGAACTCAGCCGATTGGACAATCAACCGTTCAAACTAGATACTATTCTAGGACATCGACCCCTAGAATAAACTTCGCAGAAGGCAACAAAAGCCCTTCTGCGTTTCATGAAGGGCACACTCTTGGATGAAATACTATAGTGCCCACAAAGGGACTAAACTGTGTACGCGGCCCTGCTCCTATCCCTTCTTTTTCGCCTTCCCTCTCTTTCATCCCCTGAACACCCCTCCCCCAGTGTCGGGTAGCAATCCGTGCTCTAAGCATGGATAACCTTCAAAAAATTAAAACGAGCGCAAAGGACGAGGACACAGAAACTCAGTAGACGGGACGAGCGCTCGTCTCGTCTGCTGTGTGTCTGTGTCCTCGTCCTTTGCACTCGTTTTAATTTTTTGAAACCATGAACCAACACGCCCAACAAAGCATTCTATTATGGATAACCTCTCGGCCTTTCCGTTCGTTTTTCTCCACCTCCTCCCCTCTCCCTCTCTCTCTCTCTCTCGATGCAAACCAAAATGTAATCAGTTCCTCACTTTCATATCGCACACGTGCCCAATACTGCCACGCTGACAACTACAGAATTTTTCTCTTTCTTCCTCTTGTACGGTCGCCAGCCGTCACGGCTCCCAGACACGGCTCCCAGATCATCCCGTACCGACCTGACGCTTCAAAATACACGCTCATCTCCGAGGTGTGCCGACCGCTTGCCGCGTATTTAGTACCGAAAATCAGGTAGAACAACAGGACTGTCACGATGACGTAAACATTGTGCTAAATTTTAAATGCAGAGCATTTCAGTAACTCACGATGTCACCCGCGTTGACGTCCGTAGTCGTAGTCCGCACCCCTCCCCCTACACTATATAAAAAAATACTATCCGGCGCCTGGTTTCGATCCCTCGACCCTGAGGGCGGAACGCAATGTACATGGTGCTCTACCCACTGCGCTACAAAGCCGACACAGAATGGGAGGCTACGAACGCGCCTTATATCCTTGACTCATTCAAACTACGTCAAGAAGCTGCTGATACAACGCATTCACTACCACCAACTCCCCAAACACTAAACGTTAACGCAATACACCCACCCCCTATGCGACGCATTTACTCGAAAAAAAAAAGGGTAGAAAGGATCAGAAGAAAAGTATCTCGCATCTACCTCTTCCACAAAATCTACTTCACCAATTCTGATAATAAGCAGAACCTTCTCTCACCACCTACTTTTATTTCTGAAAGTATTGACCACAGATTCAAAGTTAGCGTGCTGACCTCTCGAACAAACCTGCACTTCAATTCGTTCTTACCAAGGACAGCCACCGATTGGAACCACCTTCCCGCCTCCATCGCCAGCAACCCTGACCCATCATCGTTCAAAACGGCCATATTAAACTATGTATAAACTTTACCCACTCCTCTCCGTGACGCCCTTCGAGGATGGAGGGTATTGTAATAAAGCCAAAGTCTTCGACTGCATCAATCACGAACTTTTCCTTAAGGAGCTATTACATTACGGTATTCGGGGCGTAGCACTCGATCTAATCAAATCGTGCCTAAACTCTAGACAGCAATACGTAGGAATGAACAACATCCGCTCGCAGATACAATGAATTCACACAGGTGTACCACAAGGAAGCATCCTAGGCCCTCTACTCTTCAATATTTACATAAATGATCTAGTAAAAATAGACAGCAGCACAAAATATACAATTTAGGCAGACGACACCACCTTACTATTCACATCAAATGATGCTCATGATGTTGCCTGAACCGCGAATGCGGTTTTAGAAAAACTGCGCCTGTGGTGTATCGATAACGGAATTAAAGTTAACACCGAAAAAACGAAAGCAATTCTTTTCTAACCGTAAAAAAAAGACTTATCTGTGGGTAGCGATATTATGTTTTCTTCCTCTAATATTGAGCTTGTACAATGTGCTAAAACATTAGGAGTTCTCTTCGACCATCACATGTCATGGAATGAACATATCAATGTTCTAATCAGCAAACTTTCCAAAGCAGCCGGACTTATGTATTCAGTTAAACATCTCCCACGTAGAGTTGTAGTTCTGATTTATAACTCTCTCTTTTTAAGTCACATCAATTATTGCTCTTGTGTATGGGGAACCACTTCCGCTACAAACCTGCACCACTTGTTCCTTCTGCAGAAAAAATGCGCACCCATAATTTCTAATATGCCTTACCGCTCACCGTCTGAGCCATTATTCCAAGAGCTGTTCCTGCTGAAGGTACAGCCACCAGCAAAAGTTTACGGACCAGGAAAATGGCAATTTTAGGTTATTTCTCTTCCGGTAGAAGCCCGACAAACTGCCGTGTGCATGCAAGAGGCCGTACAGTTACTGAAGTAATAAAAAATACCGCACATAGTACTCTGGGTTACCGTGCGGCACAGAAATAACCAAGAATTTCTGCTTTCGTGGTCCGTAAACTTTTGCTCTTGGGTGCACATAATCTGCTAAACCACCGATTAGTGTATGCGTATCGCAAAGAAGTAAAAAGTGGCACCAATTTTATCGATTTCCGGGCGAATCTGAAAGCAAACGTCCCAGCCTACAACACACGGTCACCAGAATTTCAGCACGTACCCTGCCCAAGAACAAACTAGGGTACTCAAATGCTAAGCTTTACTCTTCCCACCTTACTGAATAAACTTCACTTAAGTAGTATAGACGTCTCAGCTCTACATACGTACTTTCTTTAGTGACACGCCTTCACAACCGCCAACACTTCTTTCTTTTTTCATGCCTGCCTTAAATTTGGAATGTGTTTCCTTAGCGCAAGAACCCATTTTCTTCTTTGATGCACATATCATTTTATATCTTGTTCTCCCATTTGCCTTTGATTTCTCTAGTAATGCGCCTTGTGTATCAGTGATATTTGACGCCTGTAAACTGTACTCTTCTTGTTCCTCCAGTAGTGGTTGTCGCCCTGACTCTTATTGCCCCAAGATTTAGCGTTCTACTTGTCACTAGCTTGAGCACTGTCGCGCTCGAGCCGTTATACTTGGGACATTGAATTGAATTACCCTATGCCTTGAAGGGTACATCTCTAGCGCCGGTTTCTTCTTTTTTTGAATATGTTGTTATTGTAGTAGTAGTACTAGTTGTTGTTGTTGTTTCTTCTTTTTTGAGGGGAGGAGTCCCTGTTCTTTTTCTCTATTATTTTTTTTTCTTTCTTTTCCTTTCTTTTCGAAAAGGTTTCTTTTTTTTTTTTTTGTTTTCCTTTCTTTCTCACTCCCCCCCTGCTGCTGCCTCTGTCAGTGGATTTTAGGGCTTGTCAACCTGCCTAGAGCCGGTTTTTCCCAACCAATTCACCATATAATTATGTATAGTTTATGGAAATAAAGCAATTCAATAAATAGTCAAATTGAGTTTTGTTCTTATGGGCAACGCATGCCATTGTTTACAAACTGATTCCAGGGTTTGAACCAGACAATACCTCATCCGGGGTATATAGATTCGAAGAAAAATTACCCAGTTTACAGTTTTCTCAATATACCTTCTACCCATGGTTATACCAGCCCAGCCGGGCATCGCCGGTTACTACCGCTAGTTAATCTAATACAGTGTGTTGTTAAACTGGTTGATTCAGCGTAACTGAGGAATAAATAGCGCAGCCGAAAACGAAGGTCTGCGCGTGCGCAATTTTTCGCCTGCGTCTTCGGTTGCGCTATTTATTCATCAGCTAATTAACATTCACGCAGAATCCCCGTAGCGAGCGGCCGTGGTGAAGTTGTCGTGACAAAGACTTCCATGAAAAAAAAAAAATTCGCTTTTTTGCTAACTTCAGGATGATCTGCAAAGTTGGCACGTTTCTCCACGATTCACCGTTGGTGGAAAAATGCATTTTAGTTTAAGTCAAATGCCATTTCTCTCATTTCATATTGCTTGATCAAATTTTCTTTACTGAAAGAGAGAAAGTTTTGTTGGCGTAATACGAAGAACTTTAATTATCTTTATTGTCTCTTATTTATTTCCCGTTAGACAATATTTTTTCAACAGGAAACGAGGAATGACAAAAGCTAGCAAGTATAGATGTGACACTGTGAAGGGGCGTTAATGCCGAAAATCACATTAGGGCTGAGACACGAGTGTTTTTCGGGTATGTCTGCATTGATGGCGAATGAGAAAGGACGAAAAAAAAAGCTCTCCGAACCGACGAACGGTAAAACATTAAATTAGCAAGAAAAGAGTAAAGTACTTTCGCAAACACATGACACCAAAGAGTCTGGAAACCGAGTGTCCCACGAGAATTTTGGGCAAAAAAATGGTTGAGCCAGCGGATCAAATTTGGGACACGCGCGAGATCGAATCAGCTTCGCTGAAAGCCCCCAAGGCCGTTCACGAGCGGCGGGATATGTGACGCCTCCCATTATATATCCAGCCCCCTTGTCTATTCTGCTTTTTTTCGCAAATATTTTTTGCCGTAATCAAGGCTTATCATATCTTGCGTGCCAGCTTCATCCTTTTCCTATTACGGCTATCTGTGGTTTTGTTTTTCCAGTAAATAGCGTTTATAGAGCTCGTTTTTCATTTACGAGATTTTTTAGCATTCCCAATTCGCCAAAAATCGACATGTCACTGATTCACATTTCGTGTCATATAATCGGATGACTTTACCGCACACAAAAACAGAAATGGAAAGAGACAGTTTATGTTATCCCCAAATGAACAAAAAATAACAACAGAAAGGCTACGATAGAGAGGAGGTTTACTAGGGTGCTTTCTGAATTAAAACACTGATAAAGTCGCTATGAACGTTATTAGTACTGTACACGGGCGCGTATACTTCTTTAGAACTAAATAAATCCCTAACAAAAAAGCACGCGCGTATATTGAGCAATGTTGAGAGGTCCTAAATCTCATACTACGCTTGGAGGTCGCTAATGATGTATTGACATTTCTATTGTGGACGTGGAAGGCGCTATGCACAAGAGAATGATGCATAATCCGCAGATGCAATAAAATGCGAATGAGACAAAATATAAGGACGTGGCTTCTGAAAATGTTATATGAAAGGAATTATTAGGTAACTGGAAACCTCACTTGTTTTCTAGTCAAAGGACTGACACGAACGAGTAAACGCAAGCGCAACTTAATCTGTTGCTGCTTTGTTAAGTGTATATATACGGGTTCATAAGATGACCTTACATTGGAGAAGCGGGAGTCAAACTAATAACAAAAGTGCGCAAAGGGTAGAGCCTGTCAAATATCTGTTTTCATCAACAGCCGTACCTTTTTTCAACTTAATGCAAGCTTCTCTCTTCATTTACTGCTGTTCAGAATCTTCAAGGCGGTTACTATTTTGCATAAACCTTTGGTCAGTGCTACAAAGAAGACGTGAAATCAATCTTGTTCACGCGTGTGCACGATTGGAATGGCGGATATGCTATCAATTTTAGGGCAAGATAAAAAAATGCAGTTGATTCCTCTGTCATCATCATCATAATCATCACCAGCCTATCTACGCCCACTGCAGGGCAAAAGCCTCTTCCATTATTCTCCAATTACCCCGGTCCTGTGCCAACTGTGGCCAATTTACCCCTGAAAACTTCTTGATCTCATCTGCCCATCTAACTTTCTGCCGCCCCCTGCAACGCTTGCCCTCTCTAGGGATCCAGTCTGTTACCCTTAATGACCAGCGGTTATCTTGCCTTCGCATTACATGCCCTGCCCACGTCCATTTCTTCTTCTTAATTTCTACTAGTATGTCGTTAACACGCATTTGTTCCCTGACCCACTCCGCTCTCTTCTTGTCCATTAATGTTACACCTATCATTTTCCACTCCATTGCCCTCTGAGTCGTTCTCAATTTAAGTTGAACCCTCTTAGTGAACCTCCAAGTTTCTGCCCCGTAGCTGAGTATCGGTAAGATGCAGCTGTCATACACTTTCTTCTTCAGGGACAATGGTAGGCGGCTATTCATTATCTGAGAATGTCTGTCGTATGCACTCCACCCCATTCTGATCCTTCTAATTATCTCTGCCTCATGGTTGAGATCCGGGGTCACAACTTGGCCTAATTTGATATATAAGTAGACTAATTTTCAAACCCACGGTTATACTCAATTTCTCCAGGGCGGTAAGCATGCTTTGCAATTCGTTTTACAACATCAGAGTGGTTTCTTGGGCGAGTTGGTCATTCATCGTGTAAGTAAGCGCAAAATGGACAAGGACGAACGAAGCGCCGTGTCGCGTTCACTTCGTTCGTCCTTGTCCATTTTGCGCTTACTTACACGATGTACTCGTTTTACAAGTTACTTAGCAAGGCAACGTCATCAGCAAATCTGTGGTTACTGAGGTATTCTCAATTAACCCTTACTCCCACCTGTTCCCAATCCAATGTTCTGAATACTTCTTGTAAACATGCTGTGAATAACATTGGAGAGATTGTGTCTCCTTGTCTGACGCCCTTCCTTATAGGTATTTTATCGCTCTCCTTATGTAGAATGATGGTAGCTGTGGACCCATTGTAGATATTCTCTAGTATTTTTACATAATGCTCATCTACCCCCTGGTTCCGTAATGACTGAATGACTGCTAGGGTTTCGACCGAGTCAAATGCTTTCTCATAATCTATGAAGGCTATATATAGGGGTTCAGTATACTCAGTGCACTTCTCTATCACCTGATTGATCGTGTGAATATGGTCCATTGTTGAATAACCTTTACGGAACCCTGCTTGTTCTTTAGGTTGACTGAAATCTAAGGTTGCAGAAATTATGTTAGTGATTACCTTGGTAAGTACCTTGTAGACGGCTGACAGTAAGCAGATCGGCCTGTAATTTTTGAGTCCTTCATGTCACCTTTCTTATGGATTAGGATGATGTTCGCGTTCTTCCAAGATTCAGGTACACTTGCGGTAATTAGGCATTGCGTATACAGGTTTGCCAGTTTTTGAAGTACAATTTCTCCACCATCCTTCAAGAGATCTGCTGTTATCTGATCTTCACCAGGTGCTTTGCCCCCTTTCAATTCTTTCAAAGCCCTCCTTACTTCGTCGGTTGTTACTGGTGGGATGTCTATCTCCTCTGAACTACTTTCTCGTTCGGCATTATCCTGGATGTCCCGGCTACTGTACAGATCCCTATAGAACTCCTCTGCCACTGTGATTATTTTATCCCTATATTTGTGATGACATTGCCTTGCTTATCTTTAAGTGGATACATCTGATTTTTCCCCACGCCAAGACGCCTCTTCACTGCTTTCAGGCTATCTCCGTTCTTTACAGCGTATTCGATCCTCTCCATATTATACTTCTGTATGTCAGCTGTCTTACGCTTATTGATTAACTTCGAAAGCTCCGCTAGTTCTATTCTATCAGCTGGGGTGGAGATTGTCATGGTTTGCCGTTTCCTAATTAGATCTTTCGTCTCCTGGGAAAGTTTACCAGTATCCTGTCTAGCCATGGTGCCCCCGACTTCTACTGCACACTCTGTAATAATGCGTGTAAGATTGTCGCTGGCTTCCTGTGTCGTAAGCTCGGCTTCCTCGGTAAGAGCTGAATATCTGTTCTGCAGCGCAATCCTGAATTCTTCTACTTTACGCCTTACTGTTAGCTCATTAATCGGCTTCTTCCGTACTAGCTTATTATGGTCCCTCCTCAAATCTAGCTTAATTCGAGATCTTATCTTATGATGGTCACTACACCTTACCCTTCCGAGCACTTCCACATCCTTCACGACGCCAGGGCTCCGGGCAACTTTTTATTTTCCTCTTTCTTAGTTGGCCACTGGCCCCGCCGCGTAGGAATTCTAATTCCGAAGGTTCTAGACTGCGTTAATCCCCCGACGTGTATTTAAAGGCCAACTCAGAGAACACGAAAGCATTCGCATTCGCAAGACTCCCGGCACCCAGCTCAGTCTCCGCCGCGGGAGGAAAATAAGCTGCATGTGTGTGGAGAACAATGTTACGGTATAATGTGCCCCGGGCAACGTTTTATTTTCCTCTTTCTTAGTAGGCCACTGGGCCCGTCGAGTAGGAATCCTAACTTCGAAGCTTCCAGAGCCGCGCTAATCCACCGCTGTGTATCTACGCCGCCGTGCATTTACGTGTCTACGCCACCGCTGCACCGCACGGCGGTGCAGCGGTGGAGAATAGAGAGTAAAGGGTAGACGTAGAGCATCCGCCTCGGGTGCAGAAAGACCGTGGTTCGAATCTCGGTGTCAGACAATTCCCCCCCCCCCCCGCCCCCCCCCCCCTACCCCCCCAAAAAAAACAAAAAAAAAAACGCGCAATTCCCAACTGCAGCGGAATCGCAGTTGGGGCTTGTGGTGCGGCCTGACCCCGGCTACCATTGCCGGTAACGCACTCCCTCACCAGAGCAGGATTGGCCACCCTGGTGTAGTAACGGCCACAGCCCCCCATTAATACTCCAATTAATCCTTTGCCATAGGAATCGGTAAAACACGAAAGTGGAATGGGCAGCGAAATGTGCAGCTGAGCATGATTTGCGGGTCGGCGGCTGTCTTTTGGGTGCGCTTGGCGACGGACGTCCTGCTGGCGGGTCGCTTCGGAAAATGTGTACTGGCGTCATTTCCGTGATGGATATGATGTCCGTGAAATCTTGGTGTATCCCGGCATAAAACGCTTTCGTGTTAAAAATGAAACCCGGAAACGAACAACCCTAAGTATAACCAGAGTCCTTCAATATTGAAGGACTCTGGTATAACGTACTCTTTGGTTCTAAAGGTTGCTTGCGCGCAAGAAGACCCTGTGTGCAAGGGTGAACCCTTTACAGGCCAAATGCTTCGTTGTACTGGCGTCATTTCCGTGACGGAAATGACGTCACTCAAATGTTTGTGTATCCCGAAATAAAACACTTTCGTGTTAAAAAAATTAAAAGCGACAGCCATACACTGATGTCTTCGTTCAGAATTTCTAAAAAATGTTTAGACTACGACGTAATTAAGAAAAATGTGAAGTTATCAAAGCGGCGTTAGTAAGGAAGCCGTGAAACAAAAGCAACATACATATGGGCCTTTACTACCGCATGTGAGCCCCATTTGAATGATTCCAGGGATTGCTCTGTAGCAGCACTGTTAGCGACGTCACCACTGGGCGTCCATTAATCGTACCTAGAGCGGCTGCGTGCTGTACGAGCATGTACAAAGTTGGTGAGAGGATTGGAATTGTCGAGAACTTTTATTCGAAACTCCAAGATCGGAGTGCTCATTTTCTTTTTGCTCCCTTCCCCCCCCTCCTCCTGCACTCTCTTGCTGGGCTTTCAGCGAGCCAGCTAAATCACCACGTTCTCGTCACCGCGTAGTTTTGAAAGTCCCTGAAAGGCTCCGATAATTGAACGTCGTCGTCCGATGGCTTGCGAAACCGTTTCTCCTGTCAAAGCCTTCACATTTGTCCCTGAATCGGTGGTTCAGATCGCGGTTTGAACATTTGTCGACTGCGCCTCAAGAAAAATCGAAACTATCGGGTAGCACCGGATTTCCTCAGGACATTTGGCATTGCTGAAGGTCGGTTTCCCAATTTCAGTGACGGAGAAACGTCCCCCAAGTGCTGTTACGTGTTGTTACGGACTTTGTCTGTCTGTGGCACATGGGACCAAACCTATGATAGGGGATGAATCAATAGGAATGAACTGTGAGGTAGTGGATTGAAATATTTCTCGAGTAATGAAGAAAGCCGGTTGAGAGAACAAAGCGAGAAATAGAGAATAGAGACAAAGAAGGATGGGGAGCTCTCTGGCACTTAGTTTTTGCGCGGGAAGCGGTCCCCATTAACCCTTAGTTGGCCGCAATTTTTCCCGAGTCTTTCAAATAGAGCAGCGCCCCTGTAGTTCTGCTGCTTTTTGTTGTTTTGTTTGGAAGAAGGCGCTGTTGCTATTTCTCTCCGCCGCTTTTGTTTTTTACTGTCGAGTGTAGATAGATACCGATACTACCGTAGGTGTGCACCCTCTCCCTGCAAATACATTGTCTCGTTTCTCATTCGAACCTTATTTTTTTTCCTGCGGTAAACAAACAATTCTGCCTCTTCTTTTTTAAGTTTACGATAAAAAGCGCCACGGACAAGGCGCTGTTCAAAGCAAAGTCGATTTCCGCTTCCCTTGTACAGCGGAAACACAACAATGACACGTCCTCTACCAGAAGTATTGATTAGACGATTGGCAGACGGTTTGGCCAGGCCAATTACGGAATATTGTGCGAAAGCAGCATACACTCCTACTTATTAATCGTTGTACAAGACCCCATACGGGTAAGTGTTTTTTCTGTGAACAGAAAAACAGCGCACAAAACGAGGACGAAGAGTCAAGAAAGTACACAGACTATGAATCAACAAGCCCAACTTCATATGTTAATTCAGATCTTTGTCTTTTTAACACTTTGGTAAGCTTTGGAGTACAATTTGGAGTACGAATCCAGTATTCAAACTACGGCAGAGATTCCTTGCGGTCAACTCTCCTGGTGCTGCGCTCGCGGTATTTTACTGTTGATTCATTCGAAAGAGCTTCCCAGTACAGCACTGCGGGAATGCGGCATTCGGTAGGCATGCACCCCATTGCAACACTCCCAAAGTCTAATCCCGCTAAGCCTAACGTCTCACCTTTTAACCTTGCGATGTCAACTGGTAGCCGCAGCTTGCTGGCAAATTGAGTACAGTAGGTAGATTTCCCAGTGGTACTGGTTGACGACGTTACAACCTAAACCCGTGACGTTGGGCCTAACGTTCTGTGTTTTTGCTTAGCAGTTGTTTCCCGTCAAGGTGAGCCCCGCGGCGTCTCAAGCAACGTCATACTTATTGTATCGCGCTTCGGCTAGCAGGTGACTATGTCTGACATCAAGGCGCGCCGTTATTCCTGATGCCGTGCCGTCACATGCCCACGTCGACCCTCCCTTTGCTGCGCATCTTTGCGCAAGCGAGTCGTAAAATAGAAAGCGCGTGGGGCTTCGCAAAGCCGCCTTCACGAATTTTTTTCCCCATGACTAGCGACCAGCGAAGGTAGGCTGGAAGTAATTCCGCTTCAAAGTATTCTAATTACATTGCATGTGGATGTATTGGCTTTGGGTTAAGGTGTAACTTGGTATCGTGTTTATCACCCCGGACTACTGCTTCCACAGGCGATTATCTACAGCCTGTTATTTTGCTGAGAAGAATGTCAGGATTACAGAGTGAACATGTCTATACCCAAACCTCGGCATCACGGAAATGCTGTTTGAGGCCAATACGAAGACATACGTCCGCTGCGAAGGACGTAAACACTTTGCGTCGAAACAGCACTGAATTATTTTGGTAAATGACAAGTCATAAGGACAAACACCCGTGCCATAGCGTGATCTAACTTTGCTGAAACATAAATTTCGCATCAGTGCTAGGCGCCTAATACTCGCTTCACAGTACTTCGTAAGGTGCCTCTTTCATGGTACTGAGGAAGACCCCAAGTTTCGGTCCCCTATGTCATTACCGAAAGTACACATTGGTTGTGTAACATTCTTTTTGGTGACAGCGGCCGGTCACTGCTCAATATCCTCGATTGCTGACCGAATGTATCTTGGGCCGCACTAAATCTGCGTATAATCTCTTGCTCGTGATTGAGATCAGCACCAAGAACACAAAGAGGATACGTATAACCACTTATTTGTAGTATTTTTAAAGGCAAAACCTCAAGTTTCTAATTCTGCGGAAAAACGCCGTTGTTGTCCGGTAAAGAAAATAAGCGGCGGTGTAAACGTAAATAAATAAAAAGAACACTTGTGATTCGGTGCTTTAGCAGCACTTGTTGTTAGGCGAGTTGGTTCATCTTTGGAGTACAAACACGGGTTTTGCGCAGAAAGGAACAAGCACACACAGGAAGGACGGGACAAGCGCATATCCTCCTATCGTTCATGTATGCGTTTTTTTTTTAAAGCGAACCCCTTGTTTTTTCACCAATCATCCGATGGGATTTGATCACGTGTCTACACCGTAGCAGCCCAATGCACTACCACTTTACTTTCTGCACATGGTAACAGCGGTAGAATAATAGGTGAACTTAATTTCAGCGTCAGCATAATAATTTTGTGAATGATTTCAGATTTTCCCCATGACACCTTCACACTTGTAGTGCCAGCGATGCATAAAGAGCGGTGGTTTTATCTTTCACTGGAGCGAAATTAGGACTTGTGAGCGTTTTGAAAAAAAAAAAAAAAGGAATACCGCGCCATCCCCACTAACGTGAAACAGGGGAAGGGGCGAAGCGCGCAGTCTATCAGAGTATTCTTGGCGCCTTGGAATTTTTGCCCACAGAGATAAAACCGTTGGGGTACTCTAGCTGTAAAAGTCTCGTGCCTTTGAAGCAAGAAGCGTTGTGGCGCGAGAAGTTGGAAAAAGAGTGTCCCGGTGAGTTCTGTTAGTACGCGCTTTTGACCACGGATATGAAACCGTTGGGGGTAGAGGTATACATCCTTGCTGTAAAAGTCTTTTGTCTTAGAAGCACGAACTGTTCTATCCCGAGGCGTTGGAAAACGAGTGTCCAGGTGTGTGTTTTTGTAGGTGTTTTTGCCCACGGAGATGAAACCATTGGGGGGCAGAGGTATACAGCCTTGCTGTAAAAGTCTCGTGTCTTTGAAGCACGAAGTGTTCTAGCACGAAGCGTTGGAAAATAAGTGTCCCGGTGCGTCCTTTTAGTACGCTTAACGTTCTAGCGAGAGGCGCTGAAAAACGAGTGTCCCCATGTTTTAGTACCGTTACTACACGAAACGACGACGACGACAGGAGACGCCGACAGCCCAAGCCGCTACGGGGCTTCGTTCCTAAAAGTCTATCTTGCGTCTGTTTCACTTCGTGACGTAGTTCCGATTGCCGAGTCGCTGGCATGCACCGAAACCAGCGCTCCACCTGGCTTGTTTCGCATTGCATCCATGCCGTCTGTCTTGAGCAAGTCATGGCTTGCTCGAACCCAGGAAGTAATCAGAATTAGGCCCCTGGTCATTGCTTTGGCTATGACGATCACGACATGGGCGGCGTTATTCACTATCCTCCGCTGGAAGTTGCTTACGCAAGTATCTTTTAAACGCATACGTCGTTGCCAATAATTAATCTCGCAGTGTTAATTCTGTGTGTCGAAGAGTTCGCGTCGCGGCGAAGACATCGCGTATGAAATGGCGCGTGGCTGAAAGAACAAAAAAGTTCAACGAGTTCTCCGATCGGTGCCGATTGACTCAGGGAAGCTCCTGCAAACAAAGTCAAGTAATTGCGTTGAGAAAAAGAATTGGGTAATTTTGGGTGCGCGTGGGAATCAAAAATATGGCCTGAGAAATGCGAGACGAACACGCACGCCCAACATCCCAACAGCTTGATGTCTGAAGCGGACCGAAGCTGGACCTAAGGAATTCGTTTTATCCTTTGACTTAAAGCGTGGGCTGGAGGCAGGTGCTTAAGTCTGCAGGGATAAATTGAGCACGCTGAGTACAGAAGTAGCAATCGGGCGAGCAGCAGAGTACATCGCCTCTAGGCGTTCTCTTTGCTCGATGATGTGAACGTGGGTATGTGTTAAACCATAGTAACGGAGAGAATAAAAAAGATGCCTGAAGGAACAAAAAGGTGCTGATAGTAAGGAGAGGAGACATTCGGCTATTGCACACTAATGCTTTCGCAATGACTACATTATAAAGACTGCTTTGATGTCCTCGTAATTGTTTTCCGTTACGTGAGCGGACGCTGGAGAAATCGAACATTTTATTGCGCACATTTGTCGGCTTGAGGTGGAGAATTGAACGCTAGTATACTTAAATCGCTTCGTAAATTGCTTCGGCATCCGTAGCCTGACGCTGCCGCAATATTACTCGACCCCATGAAGCGTTTCATTATAGCAGAGCAATTCTTTCGCGTCAATTGCTGGCCCTTTCTTAAAGCGCAGAAGAAATCACCGCATGCTTCAAGGTGTTCATTCCTTGCGTATTTTCATTGCCCTGATTCGCGGTCGTGGGCTCTGTGCTCGGACTACCTTTAGGTGTTGCTGCTGACTTGTAATCTACATTACTGCAGTTTGCCCTTGTGGCCATATTTGATTTCAGTTTCATTCATTCATTCATTCATTCATTCATTCATTCATTCATTCATTTTATTTACTTCAAGTTATTAGTGTTACAGAAAGCTTGAGTGGATACTGCAGAGGTTAGCTTCATCAATGGCAAGGCTTTCCACTTTAACAGGGGGTGGGTTATTACACTAGCTAGGGCTTTATTTAAAGCCCCAAAACTCAGAAAGGCAGGCTAGAAGTGCATTTGCACTAAAACAAGCGCTACAGATTTTGCAAATTACAACTGTTTGTAGGAGGAGGCATTATAATTAAGAGGTGTCATAAATATTAGAAACAAGGCGTGCATAAAGGGCTAACGAAGTCTCAAAAATTCGACGAGTGGTACGAGACCATTGGGTTTTATAACCTTTCTTTGTTATTTTACTTCCATGGCTACTGCTGCCTCAGAACCTCTGTTAATCGCGTCCTTTGCCTCTTTGGAGCTCAGAAGGCTGAGTGTATTTGTGGGGTGCCTGTTTCTGTGCTCGGTGTTTTTTTTTTTAAATCGAAAACATTAAATGGCTCATTGAATACAAGTCGGCGTCCGGCGTCTGTGCCGCTCCTTCTCCCATTTGTGAGGTGCGGGTGACGCGGCATCGTTACTCTATTGTATTATTTCTCGTACTCTGTCTTTGACCACCGGACACGTTCGTGCGTCACATTATAATTTGACTTCATTCGTAACTGTTATTTTCCTTTCCAAAAGCTCCACCTACGCTTTCTTTTTCTCGTCTTATTCACAATTTTTGTTGTGGATAGTCCGGTGGTAAAACTTGTAAGAATTATCCAACGCTGTAGTGAATGAATTTATTCATCCAAATTTTCTAAAAAGACAGAGGAATATGAAGTTATTCAATCACTATGAATCAAGCAAGGCCAAAGCCCAGTTTTTTTGTAAAGTTTAAAAGACTCGTGAGCCCCCAGTAACATATTCTGAACGTTAATTTACTGACCGCCTTCACCACACATCTAATTTTCCCAGCTCCTCTTTTTTTTGTCGCTTTAGTTCTCTACATCATGAGCAGCTCATCGACCGAGCAAATTAGGCCGGGGGACGAGGCATCCCACCACAGAAGAAAAAGTCTTGAATAGCCCGGCATTGTCAACGCCTGTCTTTCTTTTGTTGCGGATCGCTGCCATTGTCAGGCAAGTGGCGTTGGTACATGCTATAGCACTGGGCGCAACCGCAAACGAAGTGAACGGGAGCTCGTCAAGGCCTTCCTCTGAGGCTGCGGCATGCACACTGTGGGCTTCCGTGGTCTTCTTTCCCGTGGGACGCCGACTGTCCGCCGAAATGACGTCTCGCAAATTGCCCCCCCCCCCTCCCCCCATCCTTAACGTAATTTGCACTAGCCTGAGCCACCGCTTGTGAGGGATCAATGCCGTTTCAGTTTCACCTGGTGCATGGGGACGTATGGTCGACTGCCCGACCGCAACGTCCCACTCTGGCGGGGTTATTAAGTTATGCTCGCAGGCCTATAGGAACAAGCTCGTTGTGGGAGACGCGAATATAAGGCCATTTCTTTGGTTTTAGTTTTCTTCAATTGTGGGCTGTCTTGTTTCGTCCCTATGGGTTGTTCCTGTTTGCTCTTGTTGAACAGTTGTCGGTAAGCGACGGAGGGGGGGGGGGGGGGTGAGAGTTGTGACAGGACGTTCAAGTGAACTTCTGTAGTATCGGGTAAGAGTGACCACATGAGTAGTGCTCCACTTTAAGATTTGTTCGTGCGATTACTTTTTCTTAGCCTATGAACATGGGTGAAAATTTATGTGTAGACGTAAAAGTTGAACATTTCACGGCATATCATGTTTATCGGTTGCCATGGCTTTCTGGTTTTGCTACTCCATGTCTGCGTACCACTTTGCTAGTCTTTAGATTTTGATTGATTGTGGGGTTTAACGCGCCGACGCAACGCAGGCGATGAGGCGCGCCGTAGTGGAGGGCTCCGGATTAATTTTGACCACCTGGGGATCTTTATCGTGCGCCGAAATCTCGTACACACGGGCGTTTTTGCTTTTCGCCTCCATCAGAAAAGCGGCCGCCGCGGCCGGGAATCGAACCCGCGACCTCGTGCTCAGCAGCGCAACGCCTTAGCCACTGAGCCACCGCGGCGGGTTAGTCTTTAGATTTTGCGGTCCTGATTCAGAGTACAGGCACAAAAATCTAGTGCTCAACCGTCGTGGTGCTTGGGATTTAAGTAACTGCCTGGTAAATTTATTGCTTTCTCGTTTAATGCCTAGCAACATCTGTAGCACCTGAAGTAGCAGCATAGATTGGTATTTCCGAATATTTTACGCAAAAAAGAATTCTCAGGCACATTTGAATGAAATTGTTAGGACCTAACTGATAGTCCCGTGTTCTTTTAGTCAACAATCTACGTTAGTTTTTTTTTTTTTTGCTTTGCAAGGAAAAAAGAACGACGTGTTAGAAACGGGCAGAAAGGTATTCAGCGCATATGAGATGAAAGCAATCAGAAAAACAGCAGAACTCCGGCTCATCCGTTCCAGTCAGAACAAGAAACAAGATAAAGAAAAGGATGCGAGCTGTCCCGACGGATGACCCGCGAGCAGTGCGAGGTGAAAAAATTAAATTGTATTGAACCAAGCTTCCTTGACCTTGTTGCCCTTGCGCCACTACACATCAACCATCATCATCATCATCATCATCGAACCAAGCCTCCTCCAATTCATCCCGAGAGGAGCGAGATGGGAGGCGTAGACAGCGAGGTGTGGTAGAAAAAGAGTTACGTGGCACAGGCAGCAGACGACAATCGTCTTTCGCGGACATATGCAGTAAAGCAAGGAGAAACGCGCCATTTTTTTCAGTGATTACGCTTGAGTTCTTTTTTTGAAAGCTTGGGTTGGTTGTCGCTGTATTAATTATTCGTTTTCTATTCACGAGGTTAGGTTACATTACTTTACATCAGGAAGAGAAAAGTAGTCCGAGACGCAGCGTTTTCTTCGAAACGCCGCTGGGCGTCACTTCAGCGGAGGGCTTCTAGTACCGTTCGACTGCGCTCTAGACTCAGAAGTATATCAACTAAAAATCAAACGTTTTCCCCTTAAAAGCCGATAGAAACTGTCGCATTGTAAAACACGAGCTACTGTCCTCATACTTAGGGCGTTAGTCATTGCCATTCGCTGGAGAAGGCGCCAAAAAAACAAAACCAAGCTGGCTGTTATCCACATACTCTCAAAGCATAACTACACACTTTCTTTGTCACGCCACAACATTCGCAT
Organism: Haemaphysalis longicornis; assembly: GCF_048455015.1. Classification (NCBI taxonomy): domain Eukaryota; kingdom Metazoa; phylum Arthropoda; class Arachnida; order Ixodida; family Ixodidae; genus Haemaphysalis; species Haemaphysalis longicornis. The sequence continues at coordinate 24,725,970 of NW_027526361.1, forward strand.
CACGACCCCCCCAGGTCACTTCTTTTCATGAACACAGACCAGTGCCTCGTCGAATGTGCGCCGATAGGATTACGGAAGGGCTGGGAAGTCAGTGCACTGTATCGCCTTTCAACCCGCTATCCACAAAAGTCACTTGCTTGTACAATGCAGAACGTTCGTGCGCACTGATCAGTCGTACGCTATTTACTGATTCGATCGAATGCGTATATACGCCGACACTGCTGGAACATGCCACCATAACCGACGTGCGTTGTAGGTCAGCTCTTATCAGGTTGGTATTTGGAATTTTGGAAGTAAACAAACGTTTGGTTTTGGCCTAATGTGCTATGTTGTCCAACTATACAGCCATTATGGGCTAACTGCTCTGCGATGGCGTCGCATGACGAGAAAAATCGGTCCCTGAGTGATTGGCTGTGATGTCGTAGCGAAGAAAAGCGGTGTTACAAATGTCGCACGACGTATGTAATTCCCAGGTGAGAATTTACTGTGAAGCTCATTTCAGAATGGACAAAACTGGAGGTATCATTTCTTTTAATAAAGCGCGCGCGTTGAATTGATTTTCAATAAAGAATGCAAAAAGCGGCATCTAGGATAAAAATTTCACGGGGCACCTAATCTTGCTTACGTGCTTTGAAAGCGAAAGCTAGGCGAATCTCATGAAAGACCTCCTTAGTACTGCATTGCATTTGAGTTACTTTTCTCGCTTTGTTTTCTTTGTTTTTTGGCACGAATTACTTCTTCAGCAGACTGGCAACACTTACCCAAACACTGGCCACACCTTACCCAAAATCAGAATTCCTTGTCGTTGAAGTGCCCCTGATCCAATTTCGGGCCGTCACGTTCCCCAGACACGTGGTGTGCTAACTCATATTTAGCCGCTGGCAATGCGCTGATGTATCTTGGTGGTAATGCACTCGGCTCCCACCCTGGACATCAAGGCTGAAGTTCCTTCAGCTCTCAAATGTGTTTTAACAGCACAGCTGTCTAGCAAATCGTTGTTTTGCATGTCCTCAGTTAAAAATACCAAGAAAATGCCAAACCTATATACGTGTGCACGTGCCGCTCGGTGACCATCCGGCAGTTAAAAAAAAACAAGAAAATGCCGGCGCTCGTGTGTGCGTGCCTCGCGGCGACCGCCTAGCGTCTCCGGCGCACGTTTCTCATGGCAAGCATACCCACTTTGGGAGATTGCCCAAAATTGGCCAAAATAACTCTACAGTTCGCCGTATTCGTGGCGACATTTGCTCGATACGAGAGACTTCAGCGTGCACCGGAACCATGGCAACACTTGCTCCTAATGAGAGCCATGTCATAGCGTACGCCCCTTCAAGGGGATGTCCAATAATTAGCACTAAAAAATGAAGGAAGCTCACACTTATAGCAAGAATGATAGAGTAAAGGTCGTTGCGGTAGTGAAGAAGAAGCAAATCGGCAGCAATCACGGACTTATACAGTCGTGATGGTCGTGAAGGTTGCACACAGCTTCGCTACCTTCATGTCTTACGCGTTAGTGAGAGCGTCCGTCAATTTTTTATTTCCCGTTTATAGTGGCGGATAATTTTTGTATCGGACAACAACAACTACAAGAACAACGGGGCTTTTTCGCACAATTGGGCACTTAACGTTCCCATTACACATGAAGTAGACCAAAACGTTGCTCTACCCGAAAATTCTTGTTTCCAGGCTCCTGTAAAGCGTGCTTTGCCTGTCAGGCACACTTGTTGTGCAACAAAGCCACGCAATTTTTCACCAGCTTCAGAGTCCTCGTCATGAAGCCAACTTTCAGTAGCATTACGTTAGCGAGCCCTCACAACACTTCGAAAAATATGGAGGCCACGCGACTGCTCGTGCTGCTTTACTAGTTCGGGCAGCTAAATTTCCGCCTCTGCTTTGCACCGGGATTTAGTGGCCACATATACGTATAGCGCTATTTGATTGAAGCAGCTATCCGCGGATGATGACCATTCGACGCAGGCGCCCCTTTCACCTTAATTCACTATTCGAACGGATACCACAAAATTATGAGAGGGGCATTTCTATCTGCTCGGCAATGTGCGTAAATGCTATTGAAAACTGCAGCCTGGATTCCCACCGGCACGTGCCTGGAAGCAGCAACTTGATAACACTAATTTCGACATTTCAACTTGCTCACACCTGCTTATGCGCTTGGTCCAACGATAAAACTGCGCATGTTGCCATTCCCAGAACTGAAGTTGTACTAATCGTACATAGCCTCGCCGCGAAACTAACGATCACTCAAAGAAAATATCTACAGCTAACTCGGTAAATACATGTTATTCGTATCGCTCGAGCAAATTTCGGAGATAAATTTTATCACAAGAGGATTTTCGCTTCGTACGGGTGATTTTAAGCTGTATATATTTGTGATACTAGTTCTAAAACAGGTGGGTAGTCAGGCGAGACACTTACTTTGTTAACATTGCATGTGCCATAAAAATGTCGGAGCGGGTACGATTGTCCTTTAATTATTACTTCTATTTTATAGCGCCACAATGGAGGAGTAAAGACTATCCAACGTAATAATGATTTGTGGTTATCCCTTTTGTTGTTTTTATTATCTGGTTACATTTCTTTCTTTCAGTGTTAAGTTCACCCTTTCCCATTTTTTAGGATTGTTTTTTACTGTAATCCCTCTCCACTTTTTTACTCGTTGTAGCTATTCTTTGGTGGGATGTAAGGGTGATGTGTACCCTTCGTGTTCATTATCGCCTTTACCACTCCTGCTTAGACTTTATGCCTGCAGTTTCTGTAAAAAAATAAAAATAATAAAAAACTTCCTTCGCACCTTTCCGGGACTGCTACCACACGTTGCGTCAGATAAACAATGTTCAGCACAGTAGCGACACTTCGCATATTTTAAATATAATGAGCACTTCTGGTCCCTCCAGTTCGTCTTCACAAAGGCTCAATTGTAAGTAGAACATGGTTATAAATGGCACCCCAAGGACCACTCTAAGGATGCTCAAGGCCACCTCAAAGACATTCAAGACCATTGCACAGTTATCTGCTCCAACAAAGTTACCTCTGTAGGGGTGTGCAAGCTGAGGCTGAGTTCTGCCGGAGCCCTGCCGGTATAGGGACACGTGACCGATCCCAACGAGGAGAGGAGGGTACAAGGCAGAATGCGAATTGAGCAGCGGTGTCGCGGCGTCTTTAAAAATGCAAACAATGGCGTGTCGCCTTGACCTCACGTTTGTAATTACCGAACTGAGTAAAAGTTTGTTTCCGTGTTTGCGCATGCATAATACACGTTTGTTCACCATTTAAGAGATTTCTCTTGTAAATTTCCAAGTCAGCACGTAAGCCAAAGATAGGAAGGGAACTTTTCCTAAGTGGATTTTATGCACAAAACTCGGGAATGAAATCCCATCTTCCATGGAGACTCATTTCGTCCTAGTCACGCTTCTGCCTCGGTGGAGATGTTTTTGTAGAGTGAAACCACCACTCCCCCACGGCCACCCGAGGTAGATACGCGTAGCGCAGGTCTACTTCAGTATAAAGACCACGCGGTGTTGCCGGTGGCAAAGTTCAGCAGAGTCAGCAGAGTCTTAGGCACCACGCGCTGCCTGCGGACACGGACGGCGGCCCCAGTCTTCCACGCTCGTAAAGAAAGCAAGGAATTAAACGCAATCAACGGTTAGCGCCTGAGATCCCACGTCGGCGACGCCGGGTACCGACGGATATCCCCGGTGTAATCCCGAAGGCGCAAGCCGCTTGCTTGTCCCGACGCCGGATCTCATTAAGCGACGATCCTCCGGGGCTTCCTTGCGCTGCCACTCCCTTATCTCGGCCAGCCCTGCTCGACCACTCCGCGCCCTTCCCACGGATCTCTCTCTCTCTCTCTGTCTGCTATGTTCATGCCGCAGAAAGTTTTCGTGGTCACCTCCTCTTGGTCTCCCGATGATTAATTTCGCTCGCGTAAGCCTTGGGAACTGGTCATCTGGAGACAGAATTACGCACCGTGGATCAATTGACAGTGAGGAGCCAAAAAGCAAGAAAGAGTAGTCGAAAAGAGATCACGAAAGCCTTCCCAGAAGTAGGCTCTCACCCCGAAGTGCTTCTATGACCAAAAAAATCGCACTCTTTACACGTGTTTTTTTCTTTAATGCGGGAAGATCACTCACGAATCAATAGGCTCACTTGGCGAAACAAAACGTCATCCCCGATCCCCCTAACTGGGCCCTGTCAGCAGATGTCCCATTGGCTGCATTTAGCTCGCAACCCCTCACCGAAATTCCCTTTGGATTCGGCGGCCTCACAACATATCCAGATAAGCGGATTTGTCAGTGACAATGACAGCAGCCGTCAGAGGCCACAGCCTATTCAGCAATAACCCTGTGTCCAGGAAGGAGGAGTCACGTCAAGGGCAAACAAGCCTTCAGCGGTTAGCGCGACATCTCGTTTTTTCGACGTCTCGACGGCTAGTGTTCGCCGTCGTTTGCAGAAAGCGTGGATGCATGAATGGCTATAGGTACGTTGCACCGGACACAGGCCGCTGTGAGCGCAGCCATTTTACTACTAAAGTTGTCTGTAGCGCACGCTAGGGCATCGGTAAAGGAGTGGCGATTCCTCGACCCGTTATCACCCACTGCCTGCAGCATGCCGTGCCAACGATCTAATGGGTTGATACTGAGACACAGTGTAAATAAAGACGTCCGTGATGAATGCATCGGTTCCCCCCTGCCATTTTTATTATCTGCGATCTGACTGGGTGGCTGCAATAGCAACAGCTAGCGTATTTTCGTCTGCGCCACTTACACTGTTCCCCCGCACGGGGCACCTTGAGTATTCATGGTGACGGTGTTGGCGACACCGCGGACCCCGAGCCCCCAACATAAACTGTAACCTACCGTGGTGATGTGTTTAAAGGTGAAGGGGAGAAACCTCAAACGGTGGCCGTCGGAGCCCAGGTCAAGCTCCGGCGGATGGGCTCCCTGTCTGTTTACCAGGCAGGGAGCTCGGGGACCCCTCTCGATATCAGGGTAACCCGAGCGAAGAAAGTACCCCCGTCTCCTGCTTTTATACTATAGCTTATGGTATTATCTAAACCCCCCAAACCAAATGATCGGGTCCTCAAAAGGGCCCGCACCGAAGTAACTTCCAAACGTCTTCTGAACATTGACCTCCGAAGCAATGACATCTTTCCTCGCTTCCTCACTATGCAATCTCTTGACAAAGAAACCCCTGTAAGTGGAAAATCAGTCTTCCTTGTTGCAAAGTTTCTTGAAAGTGTTGCTGGAAAAAACTACAAGGCGAAAAAACTTACTTCTGGTGATGTGCTCATTGAAGTCAGCCACAAAGAGCAGGCCAATAAGCTCCTTCAACAAACTAACATCGATGGTCTAGAAATTACGATCACACCTCACAGAACCTTAAACTCTTCTCAAGGCGTCATCTCCGAACTCGATCTAATCAACGAAACCGAAACCGACATCCTTAAAGGACTGCGTGACCAAGGAGTCACAGCAGTCCGGCGCATCACAATACGACGAGATAGCAAAGAGATTAAAACAAAGCACGTAATTTTGACCTTTGACAGAACCCCACTACCAGAATTCGTGACGGCAGGTTAGTTGCGATGTCCCACGCGCCCGTATAAGCCAAACCCACGCCGCTGCTACAAATGCCAGCGGTATGGGCACGGTACGAACTCTTGCCGGGGGAGATCAAAATGTGCAAAGTGTGGTCAACCTGACCATCTCACAGACAACTGCGACGCAAGCAACTTCACCTGCCCTAACTGCCATGGACCTCACGCAGCATATTCACGATCGTGTGAAACATTCAAACAAGAAAAACAAATCATCACATTGAAGGTCAATGAAAACATCAGCTTTCCGGAGGCCCGGAAGAGGTTTGCACTCTTCAACTCCGGAAGGTACGCCGACGCTGCTCGCCGGGGGGCGGAGCGGCGCCTGGTTTCGGCGGCGACGCAATACAGCTCAGCTGACTTGCTCCCGCCTCCGCCCCCCACGAGGCTGCCTGTGGCAGCCGCCCCGGTCACCACGCCACTTGCTGGACCGGCAGTGGTTGAGGTGGCCACTCATGCTGATGGGAGCGTAGTGACTCCTGTTCGTGCCTCACAGGTCTCGAGCACACCCGAGAGCCCTGTGGAAATGGACACGGAGGAAACCACACCCTCTCCAAATCTCGCCCCACCACCTGTCCTGCCTGTGGCGCCCACTACGCCCTCGGTAGTGGTGGTTGAAGAGAAAAACGCCCTAAAGGGTGCTACATCCAGGTCCAGGGAGCCCAGTCTGTCGGGTGCACCCAGGACATCTGGAGATGAGATGGACGTCGGGCCGTATCTGCCTGCATCGCAGCGCAAAGAACGGCCTTCGACGTCCAAGCCAACAGACAGGCCCAAAAAGCCCCTCCCATGAGTACAAGCCCCGGGAGATAACACATGAATACACACTCATACACAACACCAGTTGCTCTTAAATGGCTATAATGGGAAGACAAAATATCATCCAATGGAACTGTAGAGGCCTTCTTAAAAATCTTGATGATGTGTACGAGTTACTGCATGCTAACCAAACAAGTGTCATGTGCATACAAGAAACACATTGAAACAGAAAACATGCCAACTTCCTCAACAATTATCTGGTTTTCAGAAAGGACAGAGATGGGTGCCCAACCTCTTCTGGTGGTGTGGCTATAATCGCACAAAAATCCTTAGCATGTCATCCGGTCATTCTGAGCACTAACCTCGAGGCTGTTGCCATCCGAACGATAATCTTTCACAGGCTAGTAACAATATGCTCCATATACATCCCTCCTGATCATCGGCTAACAAGTTCTGATTTCGAAACTCTGATAGATCAGTTACCTGAACCTTATATACTATTAGGTGACCTGAATGCACACAACTCACTCTGGGGCTCTTCTCGAACAGATGCGCGGGGGCGTCTCATTGAAAGGTTCTTAACATCATCAGGAGCATGCCTATTTAACAAGAAACAGCCTACATACCATAACATAGCACACAACACTTATTCACACCTAGACTTAGCTATCGGCTCAGCAGTCCTCTTCCCTTCCCTAGAATGGGAGGTGGACACCAACCCGTACGGTAGTGACCACTTCCCTACCTCCCTGTCATATATAGGCCGAAAGAGTTTCCCTTCCCACAAAAAGTTCAATAAAGTGAGAGCTAATTGGAACACGTTCACAGAAACATCTAAACTACACCACACATCCATAACACACCTACACATAGAGGAAGCAACCCAACTGGTCACGGCGCACATTCTTGACGCCGCTGAAAAGTCCATTCCCCAGGTCTCCAGTGCCCCACGCAACCAAAGGAGGCCCTGGTGGAACCAGGTCTGTAGGCAGGCACGAGAGGCCCAGAACAAGGCGTGGGGTATCCTTCGTCGATACCCTACTTCAGATAACCTGATATCTTTCAAACGAGCGAAGGCCCGGGGGAAGCGCGTGCGCCGTGAGGCAAAGAGAGAGAGTTGGCGTGCCTTCCTTACATCCATAAACTCGTACACTGACACCCACAAAGTCTGGACAAGTCTGGACAACGGGAGAGGTGAACAGATCAGACAGGAGAGGCAGTTACGTGGCAGAGGCTGTAGTATATTAGCCTCTTTCGACGACATTTGCAGCGGCGGAAGCAGATGCGGGGCCAAGTTTTTATTCTTACTGCACCTAGCCGGCGCTAATGTTGCATTTGTAGTTATTAATTATTGTCGTTGCATTTGCAATAAATTACTGTTGTTCAGTCCTTTTGTTTGAACCTTTTCTCAATTGCGTGTCTAAAAAATTACAGTTAACCATCCGGCTGCTGTTTTAGAGCATTTTCTATTAAGAAATGTTCTAGACCTTACGGGGGACTCCTCCGATCACATTCCTATTGGACTTACTAATTCATTACCCTTCAATGCCTTGTGTACCCGATACAAAAGGTTTTACATATTCATGGGAATGTTCCTAACAGACTAGTTTGCTCCTTTTAGGACCATCGGCTATCGTGTACCGCACCGGGACCGGTTCTTCGATCTGCTGTAACTGCGTAGTAAGAGCGCCGGCCGCCCTCGGCGTCACGGTTCGTTAAAAACGTACGTTATAATTTTCCTACCGAAAATTACATTGCTGAGATAAACGATAGTCTTTCTTGGGCTACTTAAACCCAGAAATTTTGGTCTGTCTGTATGTCTGTCTGTCTGTCTGCCCGTCTGTCTGTCTGTAACTTGATTCAGCCACCCGGCCAAAGTAAAAAGCTTACTGCGCAATAGTCTTACATACTCACAGCCAAATGTAAACGTCTAAGTCCGGTATATGTGTTCATACTTGTCAACTTTGTTGAACAAGAACAAGACATTACGCAAATATAAGACAGGAAATTAGTACACAAGGGATATTTACAGTGTTCCGTTATTAAAAAATTCATAGATGCTTGGTTTTTCGATAGCAAATGACATTCTACATCTACTGCAAAAAAACCGCCGCCTGCTGTTCTGTTGCCCGCGCCACCTCCTGGCGGCATATGAGAAATCACGCGGCAACAGCAAAGAAAGGTTCCACTAGCTAGGTTTCACGTTCTGCTTGGAACGCACGTGGAGCACGGCCACGCGGTTCTATAAACCTTCAAGTCGGCCGCCTCGATTCACGCGCGTCTCCGCCGTACTGCAGCGCTGGCATCGAGGAACTCTGCTTGTCGCAGTGAAACGCGGTAAATTCAAATCGCCTTGAGAGAGCCTTTAGTGTGTTTACCTTGGGATGAGCGCGACGGAACAGAAACAGCATGAGATGTGAGCGGGAAAGCAAAGAGGGGCATTTCCTTGGCAAATGTGTACAAAGACTATCGTCTTTTGACGACATTTGCAACGAAAGGAGCAGATACGCGGCAATTTTTTTTTACTTGGTGCACAATGGTTTTTAAATCTGTCGGTCATGAAGTAGGAGGTACCATAGGGTTGTTAACAGGTAATCCTGAGCCCGAGCAATCCTTCCAATTTTAGCGAGACGACAAACAGGCATAAACCTCAATGCCTCATCGATTACGCCGAGGCTGCTGCTCTAGCTCGCAGATTTCTGGGCTGAGAAAGTCACCCAATTTTATGCTCAGTAAACATTTTTTTTATCAATCCTAGTTGTCAGAACTGTCGCAAGAAAGAACACATATCTCTAGAGCACCAGAATAGGCGACCTCCTGTTTCCAGGTAAGCGAAAGCCCGGCACTTTTTTTTCGCACTCAGCACCACGTACGGGTTCGCTTGGAACATCCTTATTTCTTACAGCAACTGCTAAAGAAAACTCTGTTGTTCCACTTTAGTAGCCTACTGGTACAATAATGGGTTTTAGCAAACTCCGTGGGCTAGAGCCTCAGCAGTGCCAATTTTTTGTAAGACCCGCCATTTTTCATACTGTCAAGTGTTTTCTTAGCTCAAGTCTGTAGATTAGTTTCGTAGAAAACGGTGCTTTGGTATGTTTTAGGTTGGTTTGAAGTGGGTCGCGGCATATCAACGCATTTAATTAACTTTCCACATCGCCCCGGAAGTGCCGACTTGTACCAATCTTGGAACGAAATATCGCCCTCGACCGAGGACAAGCTTAGACCGGCACTATGTAGATAAGCATTGATTTGCCCTTACATTCCTAATATTGCATGTAATAATTATTAATTCTCAATGTGCCTCATTTGTGGTTTCTTTAATCAAGAAGTTCACGGAGAAACAGACGTGTATTTTTTTATCAATGTGTATGGCTGTTGCCGCTTAAATTAAGGCTGTTTAAATATATGCGTGTTTCTGAAGGGAACATCAAGAGGTACGGGTAAAGGGATGTTTCTATTTTTGTAGAAATGAGCTGTGGAATGACTTCTGAGAAATCAAAACAGATATTTGAATTCATTCAGCCTTACTGGTAAGCTTGTAAATGCCCGTCGGTAGCTGTTTTGCTTGAGCACAACAGTGTCCAATACTAACTGCGTGACGTCTCCAGATAACTTTAAATACGATGCGTCCACATGTGACCTTTTCAACATCTGCAGTGTTCTTTCGCAACTACATTGCCCTTCTCTGTTGCCCGAAAAGCGGTTCTCTTCTGCGATGTGGCAGTGCGTCAAATGCGGCGCTACGCCAGCGGTACGTCCAGCATGCTACTGGTATACGAAACAAAACCGCCGTTAACCCGGCTTTTTTAGAACTGAACGCTAGTAATTTAATTTAATATCACGCTGTCAGGCCTAGTAAGACATGACAGCACCGCGTAGAAGCGCTCTTTTAAGGTTCCTCGCATTTTGTACTTCCTACTTATAACTCGGCCGGCGATGTTCTTTCCTCGCCATCATTGTCATCAGTGGTACGCGTACATTCAAGGGTACTTGCAGTTATAACGCCAAGGAGAAGCAGAAGAAGCTTTGCCGATGCAGCGGAGCTCAGTCGGGTCTGCGAGTGTTGTTGTGACGGGACTGATTAGAGGATCTGGCTAGACGACGCCCTTGTCCCCCAGCAAAACAAGAATCACAGAGGAAAATGTCCGGCGGCCCGACGAGCCGCGGCAACTGCCAATGCGGGCCGTGGTATATATCAGCGACTGGGCTGCTCCGGGGTCGATTCCTCATCGCCGTATACATTCTGAGCGGGGCTGTCGTGACACGCCGTCAAGCGACCGCCCATGGGAGGAAGGGAGCGGTTGCTGGGATGCCGTCGAGCGACAGCCGATATCGCCCGAGCTGCCATTCGATAAAACAACCGCAGCGTCTTCGCGCAGCCAGGGGCGGCCGGATCGGGTGGCCGCGGCTGACTCGCCGACGCCACGAGCGTAAATAATGCCGTGCAACAAGAAGAAGCGCGGCTCGCAACGGCTCCGCTGTCTTCCGCTGCCGAGCGGAGGGTGTTCGGGCACTTCTTCTCTGATAGCGATGGCGAGGTTGATTAATCCGTCCCAGTAAAAGTACCAGTACCCGGAATACTTGTTTGTCTTCTTTCGGGGGGCTGTAAAAAGAGCAGGAATGGGAAAGAGGAAGGGGAAAAAGTTTGAGTTGGCGAATTTTCTTTTATTTATTTGTTTCATGGTACCCCTAAAGGCAGTGAATGGAGGGTATTATTACATAGGGAGGGGGGGGGGCATAAACACACTGAAAAAACACGTGTATTAACAGCAGTATTAAAAAACGAGAAAAAGAAACAAAGGAAAAACAAAAATGGAAACTTTGGTACAACAAAACATGTCAGGAATGCAATGTCTTTTAGGAACAACCATTTCCCAAAGTTTCCATTTTTGTTTTTCCTTTGTTTCTTTCTCTCGTTTTTTAATACTGCTGTTAACACACGTGTTTTTTCAGTGTGTTTATGCCTCCCCCCCTCCCTATGTAATCCCTATATGCATCACCATTATCTGTAACTGATTTTACTATGTTCGGTTGACATTTTTTTTTGTAACCACTTCACTTCATTAAATAAACTTCCCTCTGGCGCTCTTTGCCCTTAGTCGGCCTTGCGCCATAAAAACCCAACCATCATCATAAGAACAACCATCTGAACAAATAAATGGATTGCGCTTGCGCAAGAAGGCGCTTACAGATGACAAGGAAACTACTCTGCACTGGAAGAGCACACAAGGAAAACGACAGTAAATATAGAAGAGCGGCGAAAGGGGAAAAAAAAAAGAAGAGCACGGGTGCACAACAATAAATTTCAAAAGAGAGTGCAATTCAACGCATCACAAATCGCAAAGCAACTCTTGAAATTTAGTGACGTCTGTTTGGCTTGCTATATGTGAACGTAAGTTGTTCGTCAGTTATGGTGTAGGGCAGAAATGAGTGTGCATACAAGGACGAGTGACAAGGACGAATGACCTGTTCGATTTTCCTTTTTTTTTTTTTTTTGCAGTATGGGGCTACGAACTTCCCAACTAACACAGATTGTAGGCGGGCCAGTTCGTACCTAACTGAGTTATAAACAGCTCAGGAACAGGTCAATAGGAAAACTACAAAAACACGGCGCAGCGCCGTGTTTGTGTGATCCTCTTATTTTCCTGTTTCTTCGCTGTTCTTAAGTAATTTATTGCAGCTGCATAAAATTCCGATCCTTCGATTTCGATGAGAAAACGAAAGGTTGAAATTTTTTGTTGTTGTCGAGAAAAACCAATGAGAGCTTATTTTGTAACCGAATCTTACCTCTTCTCACACCGCGTGGAAGTTATTTTCAAACATAGTTATGGGCAGTTAAAACGTCAAAAGACCTATTTAAATCTTATTTCTTTCCCCACATGGTAACAGACTAGAATACTATGCCCGCTACCCAGCAGAAAATTACGACAAGGAAAATATCGGTAGTTTGTCGTATTTTCGAGTGTCGTTCGGTCGTCTTGTTGTATTCTTGTATCGTGATTCTGATGTTATGTCATGTGTCGTATTTTTCTCCCGACTTTGATGTTCTCTCATGCCGAATTCATGTCTTGTCATGATCCTTATGTTCCATCAGTAGTTGCACATGGTTTCAACGTTATTCCCCGTTGTGAAGAGTAGAGTAAATGGCAGTTCTGTTGGGGCTACAGCAATGGTTGTCGTTGAGAAAATTGACTTTTCCGGTACGAAAGAAATGTGTATCATAACAACAGATGATTTTGTCCTAACAACAGGAATTCTGTTGCCACAACTACGTTTTTTTATTGTGCCACAGGAATTTAGGGTTTTGCGGTATTCCTCTTGTGATTTTAGGCTGGATAAGTACTAAATCTCCTAAAAACATACTTTAGGGACTCATCACGAGTAGTTTCAGTGCATATTTCTACTTACTTCCTTTCGTATTTTATGTATAAAATACCTTGATACAATTAGTGGGTGTTTTAAAAAAAAGCTTTGTTCTTCTAAATTGGCTAGTTCAAACTTTCTTATTGTATTGGGTACCGGACGTTCTGTGTATTTGTTCAGCTGCCTAGGGTGCTATGATTTTCGTGGTTAGGTTTCGTTTTCTTTTTTTGTGGCATTTTTTGTTTCCTGAGTGTCATCTTGTTCGAATAAGTAGAGCACTGAACTGTTACTGAGCAGACCAGGGTTGAAATCACACCGGATCGCGCTTGTTTTTATTTACTTTTAACAGCAGCGGCCATTTTCTTGACCGGACACGTTTTCGCAAAATGGGGCACCTACAGTTTTCGCCTTTAAATGATAATAAGCAAGCATACCAAGGAGTAGCATGATTACAAAAATAACGAGGGAGATGGACTTGCGCAGGTACAAACCAAAAGCTGCCGCGGCTTAGAATAAAAGGGAGCGCATATGAGACGCCTAATTCATACTGGTTCTATCTACTGGCGTTGCCTTTTATTCGTGCTAGAGAATACGAATGTTTTGGATCGCGCGAGCGTTCTCGATACTACAGGTATCTGGTGTCTGTAATGAGAGTCCTGCGAATAGGAAAAATTTCTACGCCCGGAATGAACCGAGAACCTAAACCCCATAGTTTTGCTTCGCTTCGAAGCCTCAACTAGCAGCGCCTCTCCCTCCCCCATCTTTCTTTTTCTATCTCTCTCTCTCTTATCTTTTATTTACCTATCTATTTTGTATTCATCTTTCCGTCCTTTCTCGCGCTTGCTGCACAGGAAACGGTGACTCACGGGTCGATATCAGCCGGAAACTGCATTTCGCTCACGCGTTGTTACGTTGATTCCGCTCTTTCCCCTCTATCTCCGTCTCTCGGTTTTCTTTTTCTCTTGCTTGAATTTCTCTCTTCTCCGACGACATGTCAGGTTGTTATTTCGTTTGAACGAGCGAAAACGACTTTCAGTGGAAAGCGACGAGGGCGGAGAGGTTTAGAATAAGCGCGCGTACGGCCACGTCCTCTGGATCTGTTCCGTGTGGGCTGGTCTGAAGAGCGAGGTGTGTGGTCCGGCTTTAACTGCGCCTGATTTTCTTTATTTTCTTCTTTTTTTATTTTTGGCGTAACGTTGTGTTCATCTCATTCCCGCCCTGTCATCTCGCTTTCCCGCTTTCGTTGATATTTTTTTCCCTTCACCACCCAAGAGACCGACGACAGCGGGACGAAATAGAAGTTGCCTTAGGAATGTAAATTGCGCTGTCATTGCGCACGTAGAGCGGCAAGCCGCGCTGTAGCGGAACGTGGCGGCTATTACCTCTAGACTCATTAGTCTGGCGCGAGAATCCATCAGAAGAGAGGATACCCCGCCCTCAGCTGTCACACGCGCGTTCCTGAAGCCTGGGTTCCCGTGAAACTTCTTGCGACATATAATGTATATGCGTGTATATATTTAGGCAGAGAGAGATCACAGTTTCGAGCGGCATTCGCGCGCGTGTGTGTGTGTGTGTGTCTATGTGACAATCGTTACCAGTAGGGGCACACATGCACGAGTTTTCTGTTGTCTTTGGGAAGCCTTGAAGTTACCCGTATTAAAATTATTTGGTTTACAACCATAGTTTCCAGATGTTACACAACAGCCTTCATGAGTGATCAACGAGTGTTATTTTTGGAGGCCCGTATTTCATGTTTGCCATAAAGAATGCCCTCACGGTTACTATACTTCCTATTGGGAAGCTTGGGCGCTGCGCGAGCTGCAGTCTTCTTGGTTACGGCGCATATCGGCCGCGTCTCAGGAAGTGATCACGTGATCAGCGAACGGAAGGTGGCGCGCGCTTTTCTGCTCTTATCTCGCAGCGCGTCGCCGCCGCCAGCCTACGTGTTGCAAATCATGTTTGAGCCTCCCGCGTAAATGTCACTATGTTTGGATTAGCAGCGAACGAAACCGCGTTCCTGGGCTTAGAGATATCGGCCTCAGTGTTGGCAGCTCAGTGGCTATGGTCTGCTCTACAGAAAGCCGGAAAAGTGATCCGCCTTGTTTCTGCATCTCTCAGAATTCTGGCAGGGTCTGCTGGATGATTGCCCGTCTGCTAGTGCGTTCCGTACTACAACCAAGGCTCATGTATCAGGCGCAGGTCCATCGCATGACGCAGTTGGACTAGGATCGGCTTGAGACGATTAATAGGGCCGCCATGCGCACCATCACTGACCTCCCGCGCTTAACGCAGATTCTGCAGCTGCAAGCAGAAGCCCAATTAAACCCGTTCAACGAAATCATTCTTTAGCGTCGTTCCACCCGATTGATGAAGCGTGGACTAGTTCCAGAGGCGGCAGCTCTCGCTGCGTACATGGGCCAGCCGCCCCATACGATGCCAGCCTTTTCTGCCGCTAGGCCGCCCTGGCTCTACCATCAGGTGACGGACAACAACTCTCGACAATACTCCAAGTCTGAACCTCTGGCCTTCATCGGCCCCCGAACACCGTCCTTCGTGTCCCTGACAGGGCGCCTTTTGTTGACGCCGGGGCATACGACTGTATCACTACCACGGCTTGACGTGTCCATCCTACCCTGCCTTGAAGCGTGTACGAAACCCTCCATGCTCTACCTAGCCTGCTAGCAGAACTTGCTGCCATTCGGTATAGTCTGCAGGCGCTTGATTGGACAGTCACTAGTGGGGTGAAGCTGGGAATTTTCACAGACTGAACAGCAGCGATTCGGATATTTACGTCGCGTTGCATGGTGTACAAGCCTGGCTGCATGCATTTAGGCGATTATGGACACGTACCCATGCCCTCTCCGTATGTTGTGGATTCGCCGAGACATGATTTCTGCCCACACAGCGGCAGATCGCGCCTGCCACCGAAGAGACCTACCGCGACCATTAGCCCTTATTCTAGTATCTACCGTAGAAGAACTGCTGGTGGAAAAGAAGAGCCTCTGCCGCGCCACGCGTTATTTACTTTCACCGCGTGGAACCTGGCTCCCCAGTAAGCTCGCTCGCTGGGAGGAGGTCCTGCTGCGGAGGCTTCGAGTTGGGGTGGCGTTATCCCCAGCAGTTACCATTGCTTGGATCTGCCCGATATCACGCTGCGTTCGCGGACAAGTGTCCCTTCTGTGTGACTCCTCCGTCAGAAGCTGACGTTGAACACCTGTTACGGACTTGCTCAGGTCCTATAAGTGCCCAATTGCAACACCTCCGAGGCACAGGGCTCCATCCCGGGAGATCCACAGCTCTTAAGCGTTGGAAAAGGGGGCCCGAGCAATGGTCTCTTCTTGGATTTTGGCGTAATACAGGGGAAACGTTGTACCTTTAAAACTTCCCGTTTTATGTCGTAGAGCAATCTCTCGCAATCAGAAAAAGAAGCAGCGTTTGAGGAGGGGGAGGGCGAGGAGGAAGCTCCCTGGGCGGGGACACGTTTAACCAGAGTGAGGGGGAGGAAGGGAAAGATGAAGCCATAGCCGCACCTGCCGCCCTCCTTCTCACGATACGCCAGAAGCTCCTCATCGTTTTCTTTCTGCCGTCGCGACTGCGTTCGGTGACTCGGATACAATGACGCATACGCCGCGAAGCCCAGGCAACGGCTGCCAGAGGGCTCCGCCATAAAACAAGCGCACAAGCACTCTTTACTTGTTGGTTTCTGATGGAAGAAATTGCCGTACAGTTTGCCTGAACGTGGTTAAATATCTGGATTTTTTACAGGTCGGTTTATCGCAGATTTTTATTGAAGAAGTTAGACTTGTACATAATTTAAGCGTAGCAGACCTAATACGGCACTAGTATTCCAGTTCAAAGATCCCCCGTCACAAATGACGCATTGCTGTATGTTGTAACCAACATTCTATTCATTTCAGTACCAAATGCAAATGCTCATGACAGAACATACACTTTCACTAATAGCCACAGTTATTCCCGCTTGATTTATGAATAAACATAAATGGCTACTTGTTCGCGTGTACGCAAAGAAGCAACACTGTTGAAGAAAATTTATGAGACTTCAGGTGGGCTAAAGTTTATTTTTATTTAATCAGAACTGCTAACACCCTTTCAGTGACCATTGAACATGCTGAGATAAGACTGCAATGAATGCTTAAGACACAATTTTGTCATAAAACACTCGGCGTTGTTACAAGTTTATTTGCTGTTTTTGCAATACCATTGTTATTCTGTTCTCCTCTGAGTTGTAGTGGTGTATTTGTTTTTTGTTTTGCTGCTTAACGAGATGTATGACTGCAACTCGACTACAATACGTCTTGACAACGTTTGTATAGTGTTCACATGTTGGCAATGAAGGTATTCTGGTGAATGAATTGAGTGGTATTCCTCCGTTCGTTCAAAACCAAAAGTTAGCGTGCGACAGAGTTTTGCCGGATTTGCGAAAAAGCGTAATTTATCTTAAACCACTGCAAACGGAAGGCATGACAAAGGATGGAGTCATTAAAACTCGTGTTTTTTTATCTAAATATACGAAATTCGGCAGAAACAGTCTACAGGAAGATTCTCAGAGGTCGGGAAGGTATGCTGGTTTCTCGATGTTGGGCACTTTCGGTTTCACTAGTACCAGTGCCGATTCCGCTGCCGGTTCTGGCGGCTGGGGGTGGTGTCTGGTAGTACGGCGTTCGGGCCATTTCCCCTCCTTTCCTACGAACAGATCACTGTGAAGACACTGCTAAGCTTACACTGAGCACCATTAAACACCCTTCTGTCTTTTATTACGAAAGTGTTTTATTCCGGGATTCACGAAGATTTCACTTACGTCATATCCGTCACGGAAGTGACGCCAGTACAACGAAGCTAGCGGCCTGTAAAGGGTGTACCTCTGCACACATGGTCTTTTTGCGGGGAAGCAACTTTTAGTAGTAAAGAGTGCGTTATACTTCGGGTTGTTCGTTTTCGGGTTTTGTATTTTAACACGAAAGTGCTTTATGCCGGGATACACCAAGATTTCACTGACGTCATATCCATCACGGAAATGACGCCAGTACACCTTTGCCCAAGCGACCCACCAGCAGGACGTCGCTCGTCAAGCACACCCACAAGACAGCCGCCGACCCGCAAATTATGCTCAGCTGCAGATTTCGCTGCACATTTCACTTTCGTGTTTTACCGATTCCTATGACAGAGGAATCAACCACAGTTTTTTTTTTTTTTTGCAACGCTCTAATGAATCCTGTGGATTTGGTAATCAACGTATGCAGGTTAGGGATTCTTTGAAAACCAGATCTCACTAATAATACATGAAAATATTTTCTCTTCATCATGAGCTCTCCTTGTTGAGGCTTTTCGGTTGTTGCCTTGGCAGCTCATCCTTCTCATCTAAGCGAAATTCCCTCGGAAAGTTATGTGATGTTATTTTCTTGGGAGGCACTTTTCTACTAGCTATACAACACATTCACAGAAAATAGGCAAAGGTAATTCACAATCCCGGGCGTCCAAGTGTACGCGCAAACACACTTGCAACTTCACAATTGCGTGCACACTTAGTATCAGCCTAACTATTCTTTCCCATCGCGTTCTCAGCACGATAAACGAAGGGGATCATAAAGAGCGAAATAACTTGGTGTCCGGCGGGATGACAAGCGGCAGGATGGGATGGCTGCAGTTTCATGGGTCTGCCATAATAACACTATAGGAGCGACACTGCCTTTCGCGGCTAATAAAATGCGTTCTTATTCCCACGGCGGCGTCGGAAGTCGCAACCGGGAGCGGAATATAAAGAGAGAGAAGAGCGGACGTAAAGGGCGTGCGCTGAGAAGGGATACGGTTATCTTAGCTAACGCAATTATCTCACTTCCCGCGGTCCGGAAACGAAGTCAGCGGGACGTCTGGCCGCATTAGTTTCCGCGTGAAAGATTGGCTGGCTGCTTCGGTGAGGGGGGAGGGGATAGTAGGGAAGGCTCTGCTCGCACCTCGAAATAATAAGCGCCGCGGCACAGAGCAGGACTGGGCGGATGGT
Source organism: Haemaphysalis longicornis (assembly GCF_048455015.1). Taxonomy (NCBI): domain Eukaryota; kingdom Metazoa; phylum Arthropoda; class Arachnida; order Ixodida; family Ixodidae; genus Haemaphysalis; species Haemaphysalis longicornis. The sequence goes on from NW_027526361.1 coordinate 24,744,722, forward strand.
ATCCAATAATACCCCCTCGGCGGCGTTATAAACGCATCTCAAGGTTACATGTGACGCCCCGCGGAGGGACGTCCGGCAGTCGACGACGCGCCCTGCAGGCAACAATGGCACCGCACGTTGTGGTGGTCAGCTGAGGGGTTTCCAGCCATGGCGTCGTCTGCACGCCTCCTTGGCGGTCATGTGACGCTCGCAGGTTTTTTGATGCAGCTGATTTCCGATATGCAGGTACCCTTATTTACAGCGTAGTTTACCCAGCCCCGATTAGATAAGAAAATTTAAGTTGTTTAATATCTCAATTTTTCCCAACCTTTTCATAACGCAAACCATGGTCTCCTAATGACTAAGCTATGAGCTGCAAAACCTTTACATCTAGTGACTCACATGCTTAAAAATTTACGTAATAACAGCTTTAAATACGTCCCCTTTTACGGTTTCGACTCTACCCTTAGTGTCATAACGTATAAAGGGCACATTTTTCATGTTTATTAGCAAGAGTAAGCGGCTTAGGACTGATTCTTGAGGCACAAGCGTGAGCTGCAGTCTGAATTAACATTATTGCCTGCTGATAAACATAAAGAAAAATGGCCGCGTGTCTGTCCCTTTCGGCGCAAACGTCGACGAAGGATAGTCTTTTTGTCGATGATTGCCAAGTAAATGCCCCGCTTCGCCATCCCGCTCACCATTATGCTGTTCTTATCCCGTCGCGCTTCTCCCAAGATAAAACGCTGGAGGTTTGCTCAAGCCAATTGAAATTCACCGCGTTGCACTGTACCAGGCCGGGTGCCGCGATGCCAGCGCTGCCGTACGGCGGAGACGCGCGTGAATTGAGTTGCCCTTCTCCACGTGCGTTCCAGGCAGGACGTGGAACCTATCTAGTGGAACCTTTTGTTACGGTTGCCGTTTAATTTCTTCAATGTCGCCTGTAGCTATAGTACCGCTGGCAACAGTAGGCGACGATTTTCTGCAGTTGGTGTACTATTTCATTTGCTACCGCAAAAACCAGGCATCCATGAATTTTTTTAGCGAAAGCTACAGTACGCTACCTCGGGCAGTCTTTGCGGAGTGACCAGTTTTGACCTTGAGAGCTAGATGTCGAACCCAACCCCCTTCCGCAAGCTCCTGGATTGGAGCAGCGCCCGATGGCGGGGAGAGATAGGCAAGGAGGGAACGGATAAGCGCGCGGGACCCGTGCCGCCACCTGGCAGAGGAAGGCAAGGACGCCGCCGCCGCAGCGATAAGTGCGCGCGATGAAGGAAGCCGACGTGCGCGCAGAGCCGTGTGCGATGGAGTAGGATGAACATCGAGCTGTGGCCGCTTGTACAGCGGCGACGCTCAAACAACGTCGTGAGGCGAAGAAGAGGATATACGCTACTGTGGCGTCCAGCTTCGCTACCTGCAAGTCTTCCGCGTTAGTGTGAGCTTCCTTCATTTTTTAATAAAGGAACGCTGCAAATATCCCTTATCTATTGATTTTCCACTTTATCTTTGCGTAATGTCTTGTTCTTGTTCAATAGTGTTGACAAGTATGAACAATGACACCGCACTTACACGTTTAGATTTAGCTGTAGGGATATAAGACTATTGCGCAGCTTTTGGTGCCTGAATCGAGTCAGAGACAGATAGACAGACACACACACAGAAAGATCAAAATTTCTGCGTTTAAGTAGCCCAAGAGAGACTATCATCTTTAAAAAATTGACCACATCTTTCCGCGGGGAGAAACCATGGGGTGATGCGACGCATCTGGGCGGTGCTTGTTACGGTTGTGCCGACCATCGCGGTAGCAGACCTGCAGTCTCCATTCAAATCATCGTTGGTCATCGGATGTCATCGGAGCGGCGGTGGTGGAGCGATTGAGCGAAGCGGCGCAGTTATCGCGTTTATATGTACCGCGCGTTAACGGTGAGGGGAATGAGAGAGAGTAGCGCATGCGCATGCGTTAACCGAGCGCTAACGCGCGCTGACGCACAGCTGGCATGGCGAGGGGAGCGAGCGCTAACGCAAGATGGCGCTGCGGTGAGAGCGGCGTTACCGCGCAGCTGGCGTGGCGACGAGAATGGGGGAGAGGCGTGCGGATGGACGCCGGATGCATGCATGGAGGGACAAGGCGAGTTAAAGAGATGCGTCGCATCTAAAAATAGAGCTGAACTCGCCAAAGTGAAGCGCTATGCGCATTTCCCGGCTGCGAGATGAACGCACAGCCTTATATACATTAAACATTTTTATAAGAATCTTGTCATCTTATCTTTATCTCGGCGCAATTTTGACATCAATCTTACCCTGAAAATCTCGCATTTATTTCGTATTGTTAAGCGCTAATGGCATATGCTAGGCTGACTACCACAAAATGTTTGCCCAGCTTCTCTTCCTCCAAACTTAACTATCAACAAGGTTGATACGCTGGAAATCGGAGTATGCTGCATCTATAGGAGATGACATTGTCGCTAACTGAATTCATGTCCTCCAGTTAATCCGTATTTCCGCAGTGCGTTTAATTGTGTCCTACCTTCACGCACAGCTAATGTTTTTTCAATGAAATTCATCTTATCATTACTATTCTTCCCCTGGCCAGAAATTTTTTCCGTCGTCCTTTTTTCAAAAATATGTAACCGTAATGCCCTACTCAGTTCACGGCCATTCTAGCGCTCATCTTGTGTTTATCTTTGCCGTAAGTTTATATTAGGCAAAAAATAATCTGCATGCTGACGTTTGCTGACTTGAACATAA
>NW_027526361.1:24749948-24785508 GCF_048455015.1 Haemaphysalis longicornis
CGAGATTAGCTTGCGTTAATTGGACCCACCTCTTAAAGGACAAAAATAGCTCAGCCTAAAGCTATTGGTGGAATTCGTTATGGTAAGACGATTAAGCTACCAGCGATAATTGACGTGTCACAATAATTCACGGCATGCGCGCAAGACAGTATAATGTTTCTCAACGTAAACCGCGTAGCGACAAGGAAAATTCGGCTGCTGTCGCGGGACAGGAGGTGTACTAACTAAAACACAATTTGGCCTCTCGGCCATTTCGATGCGCGCTGGTCTCACCAGACCACGTTTCGCCGTCCTGACCTACGTGCGACTGAAACATCGCTACTTATTCATAGATTAATTGTTGGACAAAAAAGAAATGTCATAACAGCAGAAAAGTATTTTATCGCCCGAGCAGTACACACCTCACACCAGAGGATTTTTGGTTCGTCTGAGTCTCAACAGTGCGAATTACCAAATTCCAAAATTGCTATTATCAAGGTGCTTAGAGACAAGACACACCAGTTCAAAGCAACTGGCCCTTCAGGTTGCGGATTTATGAATGCAGTGAGCCTGTTCTTGCACAACGTCCTCGCCATAATTTTTCGTACCATGCGTTTTGCTCGCAAACAGAGTCGGGCATAATATCTTCCGGGGTCGGTAGCGAAATTTGGGTGTCCTGGTAAGTGTGGCGGCTTTGGTCACCCCGCTCGCGTACGTCTCCTTGCTCGGCATCTTTTGGTCGTTCACCTGTGCGGCACACTAAGCCTTTACCTTTAACGCATATCTCTCGGCAGAAGCGAACAAATCAGGTGGCAAGTTGCCTGCAATCTTTATCGTAACAGCTTTACATGTTTGAACTCTTTAAACGCGTGCTCGTCGACCGCAGTTGATGCGGCAAGCTGATAGGTTTTTGACACCCCCAGAGGCAAATGTGTTTCTGTGTGCCCACAGCACTTTTCTGGACAAATAAGCAACCATTACATTTCAACAACAGTTTTCCAACTTGAGTCAAGCTGTTCCGCGATTGGTAAATTGAATTTGCACTGTAAGAAATGCGAAAATTACGCCCTCGGATTTCTTACAGTCAATCGAGGTAGAAAAGTCTCGCGCTTTTTTGATACCGAAATTTTGGGACTATTAAGCCATTCTTGGATTTATTAAAATTGACCTGCACGTATGGTCGGGCTTCCACAACCTTAAGATAACTTGTGTTGACGATAACGGGTGGAATTTAAAGTAATTTGCTTCGTCTGGTGCTCCCGCTTCTTTCGTGCTTCAGGGCTACTTAGTTGAGTGGTGCTTGTTATAAGGTTGGCATCTGCATTTCTTTCTCAGATGAAAAATTTTTATTTCGTATAGAGGGTAATTTTTTCTACCAGCCACCGAGTTTTAAAGAACTTCTTTCTCTGAAACACAAACAGCATTTCGGTAAATATTTTTTGCGACCGAAGTAACCATTGTTAGGGAAGTAAAAACTAGCTTCTAGATGAATATTTACAAAACTAAAAAAAGTATTTCTAGTGGTAGGAGTACTGGTTTTGCTTTAGGGCGCGCGTTTTAATCGGGCAAATGAGCGCGAGTGATATCCGACACTATTACTCTTCAAACACTTTCATACCTCGCTTGTGGTTAGAGATATATGCGTCCACAACGTTGGCTCTGAAAAAAATTAGCATTCCACGTCATATCGCGGGCCTACAGTCGGGTTTGAAATATGACGTGAACGCTAACATGCTGAAGGGCCAACGTTGGGGATGCATATCTTTAACCACAAGCCAGATATGAAACTCTTTGAAGTGGAGTAGTTTCGGTTTTTGTGGCTTTGAAGGTGAAAAAAACCAGCGAAAAAGACGGAAGACGTAGAAGAGACGAGACAACACACACGCTGGACTAGCAACTGAAAATTTAATTGAAAAACAGAAATCGCGTTCCTACAAAGCTGAGCGGAAAAAAGTGTATTTCGATAGCGTTTTATCAGAACGTGCGTACTTGTTGCGCATGCGTAGGCTTGGTCGTTCTCTGGTTGTTTCTGTTTTTCAATTAAATTTTCAGTTGCTAGTCCAGCGTGTGTGTTGTCTCGTCTCTTCTACGTCTTCCGTCTTTTTCGCTGGTTTTTTTCACCTTCAAAATGTACCAACTGGCCCAGCAAGCTGCACTTTTTTAGTGGCTCCCATTTCCCTGATAAAAACACGATCCCTAAAAAAAAAAACGAGTGCTTGAAAATGTCGTTTTTTTTTAGTTTTTGGGAATATTCACTTGAAGCTACGTGTTTCAATGGCTTTAAAACTACCTGAAAAAGATGGCACCGATGTTTCTGTCACAACTTTCGAGGGATGAAATAAACTCCGCTGCGCTCCGAGTACGCTGGCTTGTCATGCCCCTTCATGTGCGCTGGCATGCTTTTATCTTATTTTGCTCTACTTTGCACGAGAAAAAGCAAAGGAACCCAGCTGCGAGCCGGGAAATCCTGCGAAGCATGCAATAAACCGAGTGATACAAAATCGCAAGCGGAGAGGTATTTCAAGTGACCTCGCATATATAAAACCTCTTCACAAAATGTCATCGTGCCTTCGCCGCCCAATTCCGCGAAATGTCGAGCCGACAGCAATGTTCATTGAGATTCAGCATGCAGCAACGTACTTCGAGTCGAAATCATTTAATGCGTAATTCTGGGCACGTGCCCTCGGATTTCCGTAGATGTGTGCGTTGTTTAAGCCTGAAAGACGCTTGGCCGCTCCGAATAGGGGAATGGTTATTTCCGCGTGCTCTTCTCTAGAATTCGTAGTTGAAGTTGCTGTAGGCGCCTTACATTCCCAATTCACCGATAAACGACTCCATAATGGGGACACTATTTTTACACGTGCTCGTTTTGAGATGGCGAGTAGCCTTTTGGAAGCCTCTTTGAAGATGCATGTCCGGGCTTCGTCGCTTGGACACACGTGTTCTCGCCCTCCCACCGCGTCTTCAGCCATATACCCGTTTAAGTGGACGCTGCTAAAAACGAAGAAAGTTTTCGGGCTGTGACGAAGTGGCTCAATCTATGCCATGGACAAGCGAAGTCGCCTGATGCCTGCCCTGCCACAACCGTTCGAGGACTCGAACATTTCTCCATTCTCCGCGCTATGGAGCACATCACTGAGGGCAGCCTACAGGAGCCGAAATCTTATACAATACGTACAGACTCGGAGGACGCCCTTCGAGAGTGCCAGACGGTAAATACTGAATGCCAGACGGTGAAGTGCATTCGTAAATTTGTGTCATGCGTACGAAGAAACGGGCACTGCATTAAAATTCCAAAGATCCCGGGCCACGTAAACATCACCGGCAACACGTCTACACGGCGAGAGAAAACGTTGTCACCACAGAAACGCTTTTCCCCAGCCGAGGGTCTTTTTTAAATAGCAACGTTTGACTCAAGACATTTTACGTAGCGAGCAGACTTCGCCGAACCCCATTGAGATAGACGACGCAAAAGTTGCAAGGGCCGCGTTTTGTAAGAGGTCTTTTTGCAACCCTTACCCCGGTGTTCTGAAGCCCTCCTCCATTCCAACTTCCAGTCGAGGAGATCCTTGAACGCGATTTCCACTTGTAAAGGCATTGCGGTGTCCTCCACTCAGCCGAGTCGTGGAAACACATGAGGCGGAGTACAAACTGAGAATACGGCCATTAAAGGCCGACTGCACTCAAAATTTCAATCTCCTGAAAACGCTATTTCCATATAGTCTGCCTAAAAACACTGCAAGGTACAAAGTATGACAGCTAAAACACGCGTATCCACGCCGCAAACGACCATCAAATATCGGAGATTCTGAAAGAAAAAAACTGAGGAGAGTGCGGCCATTACGGCCAGGCCGAAGCGACGTTCCAGCGGGCCCAGCCCGGGAGCGAGCGGCGGCACGCGGCTGGCGGCCGGGGCAAACCTGCGCGCAGCTCACCGCCTTCACCGCTGAATAGTGGAAGCGCGCCCAGCGGAGCTCGACCGGTTCTCCTGGCTGGCCGTAGGAAAGAACGCAGGGCTGGCCGCAATGTCCCTTCCGCTTCGTGGCTGTTTGCGCGACAAGCCGGCAGGTACAGCCTCGCCTGCGACGGAGCTTTTTTAAGCGTCTCTAACTAATTAACAACGCATTTCACCTGGCTACGAGTAACGTCCAAGTTGGTGGTACCTACCGTACTTTCAAAGTAAATTTGGCCGAGGGGAAAGTTAAGATCAGTTGGCCTTTAAATAGTCTCGGCGGAGCATACCGCAACCTTCCGCACGGCTTCTCCTTGAAGGAATATTTACCGTAAGCCAAGCGTAGGCAGGCGTACAAGATATTTTTACCTACACCAATAATGATTCCTCATTGACCCATATGAAGAAAACTGCACCCAATGCGCTACATTGGCTGCGGCACTAATTAACATCTAGACATGTCCCATTTATTGCAGTCTTCACGATCAAATTCAAACCCGCCGCGGTGGCTCAGTGGCTAAGGCGCTGCGCTGCTGAGAACGAGGTCGCGGGTTCGATTCCCGGCCGCGGCGTCCGCTTTTCTGATGGAGGCGAAAAGCAAAAACGCCCGTGTGTACGAGATTTCGGCGCACGTTAAACATCCCCAGGTGGACAAAATTAATCCGGAGTCCTCCACTACGGTGCGCCTCATCGCCTGCGTTGATTCGGCACGTTACACCCTACAATCAAATCATCAGAGATCAAATTAACGTTAACCGGGGTCATTTAGGCCTCAACCATACAGCGACAGGTTTGACGCCACCGGTCGTCCTCGCCGCGAGAAGGAAAATGACCACAAAGCTGGTTTTTGAGGTTGGAGCTCTACAGCGCCACTGCACATGGATACACATTGGCTGCAGTGTGGGATTAGCTGCTGCACGCCCACGTGACCTGATGTATTGTACGCTTCTTCTCACAGAAAGGGCCGCGCGTGGAGTAGGATTGGAGGCAAGGAAATGGGCTTTGGTCGAGTGTGGTAGCGTGTTTGTTTGCAGGAAACGAAATATTCTTTCCTTCTCCACTAGGAGCTGCGTATGCGCGGATGGGTGATGCCTACATTCTTGCCCATAGTATTGCGTAATGTATAGTTAGTAACGTGGGAACGCTGATCAAAGGTTTATTAAAAAGACACTTCGGGTTCCATACGGAATGTGAACAAGGCTACCATAGTGACGCTGAAACGTCTTTTTAATACACATTCTGTCGGTGGTCCCGCATTTTTAACTATAAATCTTCTATCCTACCAGAGGAGATTTCGTCCAGCCTTCGATTTTATTTTTGAAGTATTGCGTAACCTAGTATCTAGCTATCGGCAGTGCGGACTCCGGATCGCAATCGCGTGTTTCCGGCCTAGCTTGCGGTCGACTGCGTTGCCAGAGGGCTCCGTGGGATGAGGTTTTCGCACATTTTAAATGCCTCTTCCCGGAGGCTTTTGGCTTAGGACGGCCATAGACCGGGCAAAGATTCTTCCTCTCACGTCATTACGGCAGGCCTGCTGCGAATCAATGATGATTGCGTCCAAATGTGTTTGAGCGATGGCAAATGCGATCCCGTTTCCTCTGCTTATGTAGTGGTGGCCATCTGGAGTGTCCTGTCCCCTTGTCGGGGAGCCACAGTTGTTATCGCTCTTCTTCTGGTACAGACTGCCGAGTCAATGTATACAGTCCCCTGTTGCTCTCCGTATAGCCGGTGGGGCGCCTCGGCTCTGGCTCTTCAGTTTTTATGGAGGATGAAATTCATATTGCGTGGTATAAGGCGGCGCTTACTTTGTCTTGGCGCTGGCCAGAAATCTTGGAGCCAGTGTCCCCTGGCAGAATCTCGGGAGGACATTGCGAAACGCGCATGGCGGTCTCTTCCTGCAGCCGGTGTGCCTACCCGAAGACATTCGATGGACAGGTGCGCCTCTATGACTTGTGCGGCCATAATGCGTATTCTTACAGCTCAAGCAGCATTCCCTTGCATGTGCTGATTGTGAATCCAAGAGCCTGTTTTTAAGTCTTCGTGTGAGTGGGGTGCATAAATAGCACGAACTATGCAAGAGACAACGAAGGCCTGAACACGCCTTGCCCTGTCGGCCTTATTAGTTCCTCCTGTCCTCATAACTACTCTTTGTAGCATGAGTGACGCGTAAACCAAAAATGCCGATCAGCACAATATTGTCACGTATACAATGACCGGCAACAGTACAAGAGTACAATGCTGCACAGTGCGAGGATAAATCGGCGATACCCAAAATGGCCGAACGCCAAGTTTGATCGTATACGTCTTCACCTTGTAGCCAGGTTCAAAATCTTGGTTTGGTGGAACATATCCTGCCTAAGATAGATCACCGAACTGCCGAATGATAACAGTGGCATTACCCCCTTTTCGCCCGAGAATTCCGGCGGGGGGGGGGGGGGGGGGGGGGGCAAATTATTCTGTAGCGGGTCTCCACAGAACCCCTAATGGCCCAGGTGTAAATTCCGCAAGTAAAAACCTATGTTTTAACCGCATTTTAATGACTTTGTGCGGTCATGGCATGACTACAAACCCTTCATACTGTAGGAAAAAGGCTGGGGTATGGTTTTCTGGCTGTCGTTTTAAGGCGAAAGCTGTAAATCGCTACGTTTGAAGCACGGGTGTTTTGAAGTACAAAAATAGGGGGACCAAAAATGTTAAAGTTGCGGGAGCCGGGGGAGCGTGAGACTGTGATCACGTGCCAGGAAAGGAAAATGCACCAAGGGAGCAGGGCTGCAGGGGGCTTCTAAGAAAGGACGAGGCAGCTCGTGCTGGAAAAAGGAAACAGTCGTGCCAAAGGAGGGTTAGGCCGCTCCCACCAAGCAATACGAGCCGCGTACAGATGTGAAGTCAGCGCCTGTGGGGCGAACAGGATGCTCATGGTGATATCTCGCGAGGAGAACGAGCTTCGGAGGGTACTGTCGACGGCGCGGGTCAAGTAGTGACGGGAGCGGCCGCAAAGTTAAGCAGAATGTTTAACAGCATATCAACAGGAAGATCCAGGCAATGGAGAGCAAGCGGAACGAGCTTCGCAGGGTGCTGTCGAGGGGGCTGGTCAAGTGGTGACTGGTGCGGCCGCCAACTTTAACAGAAAATTCAATATCAGGTCAACAGAATGTACAACTAGGACTCATACTTCACATCCTTGGGAAGTTATAAGAATCTACCGTAATTTTGGGGGGCTACTCTACTTTCTCTAAGCAACTTTGGCTGTGAATAAAAATACGGCAATGCGTGTCTCTTTATAGATCTAAACGTTCTCTCAGGTGCTTCCAAACCCATATTTATCTTGTTTCTACAGAACATTTCACAGTTGGACAGATAAATCATCAGCGCCCGAACAAGCATTATTTCATATTATTTCATTTATCAATACTGTTAGTCCAGAAGTGGGCCGTTACAGGGTTGAAGTACAAAACAATTAATGAAATGAAGCATTAACGGGACGTGCTCAGTTTCGACTGTCAATAGACCCAGTAATGCATCCCTTTTACTCGGGGCAGCCATCTCTCTGACAAAAAGGTCACAAAACGCTGCAGAAAAGGTGTTCGCAGTAACGCCGCTCCTTCCCACCGACCTTCAGACTCGAGCCCCTCGCTCAGGCATTTGTGAACAAAACATCTTTACAAACGCGCCTCAGCCCGAAATAGCGAGAACCCCTCAACAAAAGCTTTTATCACCATTGTCGACCTTTTGTTGTAGACATTTTAATACGCTTTCGAAAGCGACGATTGCAACTCTGTAATGACACGTTTCTCTTGATACTTTTTGTCTACAGAAGCGGTGCTACCCCCTCAGCCAAAGTAAGGTTTTTTTCTTAGTCGACGTTAGCACGACGACATTCTTCTCTCACATAATTGGGTAGTTAAAACGCTTGAACACCCTTGTTTTGTGACTGGGGCAAATTTTGCCTTTCTTTTACTCGCGCTCTTGAGTAGCCACTCACAAGTACGCGGCAGGTTATTCTTTGAGACACGAATACCCCTTGTTAGAAAATTGTAATCCCCTCCGCGAGAAGAATGAATATAGGCGCTGCAGCCCGCATTTCAGAAATGCTTTTTATTTGGTATCTTCGCCCAACAAAGAAGCCTGAGCTGGAAATAATATATTGCGCTCATCGTGACCTTTACCAACTTGAACGTGTATCTCATGAGAGAGAAGTCTGCAAAACGTATTTCACACTGGTCATATGGGTTTTCTATTCAACTTGAAGGCAGCATTCCTGCGGATACTGTTATATGTCGCTGAAATACGCGATTTTTGTTTTGAAGTGTAGGAAAAGTAAAACGCGAATAAGAGGGAGAGGAAAGAGGAAATACATTTAGTTGGCTTTCGGAATTCAGGGGGAAGATTTTTTTTACTTTCATTTTGAATGACGTTGATCCAAAGAAAGGTTCTGCTTCAAGCAGAGCTCTGCCGTTCTGCTGGTTCCACTATTCGGCCAAGTTTTGTTATACTGCATAATTTTAAAAAATGTGGGAGCTGTGGACTATGGGTGTATCAATTACTGGGGCCGTGGAAAGGTATCTAGAATTAGAAGGCTGGGAACGGCGTCGAATTAGGGCGAGATAAAAGCAAGCACGAAAACAAAAGCCACGGACTCGACTATAGCTGCTCCGAGCACAACGAAAACAAAGGGAGGGGAGAAAGATGTGCACTGTCTTAACAGGGGCGCGCAAGCAGCATAAACGTAGAAAAAAAAAATCGAATTGACTAAACTTTAATACATAAAAGAATGGCTTATAGCTTAAGTGGGAAAAGAAGAAAGGGGTGAGAGGGTGTCTACATGTGAAGGAAGAAAAAGGAGCGAAGAAGAAAATGTGGCAATGGCGATGACGAAGATGATAAATATTAAAATATGGTATCAAAAGAAAGGCCTGTAGGTCGGGAGCCTCATCCTGTCAATCACTCTATCATATTATACACCTTCTAGCTGATTGATTGGTTGATTGTAGGGTTTAATGCGCCGACGTAACGCAGACAAGGAGGTGTGCCGTAGTGGAGGGCTCCGGATTAATTTTGACAACTTGTGTACCTTTAACGTGCGTGGCATTGAATGAAAATAGCTGGTGGGTACATTTCGGTGAAACCAAAATAAATGCCTTCTGTACGGGGGGGCTGCTTAAGAATGTAGTTAACCGTATGCATTCTCGTCAACTAGTAAACCAACGAAAGTTAAAGAAACTCGTTTCTTAGGGACTGATGGCCTAAAATACTGCCTGAGCTCGTGTTTGAGAATCGTGCCTGCCTGAGAATCGTGCCAGAGCACCCAGCCCAAATTCGCTTCATCTAGTGACGCATGACAGCGGGGCCCCTTCGCGGCTCTGCCAAACCGCCCGCGGCAGACGTGTGACAACTTGAAGGCACCGCAGAGCCGCCTCTCCTTTTCCCTTCTCAACGGCTGGGCCGAATCATGCCTCGGACGAACGGCCGGCGGCAGACGCGCAGCGACATGCCTGGAGAGGGTGCCGCTCTATCGCCTTCCCTTTCGCTGTCGTGGCGGCTCGGCTGATGCAACCGCTTCGCCTCCATTTGTCGTATTCAAACTTAGGCCAGTGAGAGTCCTGATTGGAGCGGTTGAAACCACTAGCGGCTGCAACGGACTCCTGGGGTATAAAACCCGCCCGGAAGCACAGCGAGCGCGGCGCTTTTCGGAGGCACCGAGTAAAGACGTGCTGTCGCCTTTGTACGAGCTCTGTAACGAACTTGTTACCCTTGTACATACTGTATATAAATGTCGCTTTAACTCTTCGTCGGCTCGAGAACTTCATCGCTTTGCTCTGCGCTGCGTCAATAGCGGACGGAGCAAGGCAACGTCGCTACACCGGGGACTGCGCTCGGATGGTCAGTCCCAACAGTGGTGACAGGATCGGGATGGCTAATTCCCAACAGTGGTAACAGCGTTGGTATGGCTGATTCCTAACAACGCTTATATTTACTGCGTGGTTATTTTTATTTGAGAGCACAAAATTAGGTTTAACTGTCTCGCCCAATATTTTGTTTAGAATGGCACTATAGGTTTCACACTTTGGTGCCATTCTTTCGGCATTGTAGATACACTCATACCCGACGAACGCCGTGAAAACCCACGAATCATGAATTATTTATCAGTAACGAAGAAAAGTCTAGGATTTGATTTCCTTCGTGCAGAGAACGCGTTTCTGTGCATGAAAGACGTCACGAGAGGCCATTCATCATGAAGGAAAACTTTGGCCGAGATCCGCGACAGATACAGGCCACAACCGCAACTATGTAACTCAAGAGCTGACGAAAGATATTGCGGCTCTGACGACGTTGACCAAAATCGAAGATGTACGTTCACCCAAAGCTGGCACTGAGCTGTTTTTCGCGGACCGCCGGCACACAATGTGCCCGTAGGGTCTGTAGAAAGCGCGGGGCTTTATCCGGACCTGAATGTGATGGATTGGCAAGGTTTTCTAGTGATATGGACCCGAATGCGCTCCCAATGACTGTGGCTGCATCGCGTTCAACCCCAGGACATATATTTCGGGGCATTTTTTTTTCGTTCACTGTTCAGTAAGCACTTTGTTTTCACCAAGAAGGGAAAAATAATAATAACACTCGTTTCTGGCCTAACGTGCACTCAGACAGCCAGAAAAAGCTTGTTTGCGCTGTAGTTTTATATATCTCTTATGTTTCTATTTATCTTATACCTCAAAAAGCCGCTGAATGGATCTTGCGTTTTTGAACCCTGTAATTTCCAGACAAATAAACCGATAGATAAAAATTCTAATGCTTTATTACATTGAAATTTGGGACTGAAACAATTTTGAAACGCGGAGAAAAACGTTCTCCCAAAGTATATGTATACCTACGTATATAATGTAGGTATATAAGGTATTACATGCCGATATATATGTGTGTGTGTGTGTGTGTGTGTGTGTGTGTGCGTGCGTGTGCGTGTGTGTGTGTGTGTGCGTGCATGCGTGTGTGTATATATATATATATATATATATATATATATATATATATATATATATGTATATATATATATATATATATATATATATGTATATATATATATATATATGTATATATATATATATATATATATATATATATATATATATATATATATATATATATATGTATATATATATATATATGTGTGTATATATATATATATATATATATATATATATATATATATATATATATATATATATATATATATATATATATATATATATATATATATATATATATATATATATATATATTTATATATCCGCCGGGCACGCTTACGATGGGGGATGCTATCTTTTAAACTGTATTTGGGACTCCACGCGGACTATAGTGTTTTAAAAACACCCAGGAGGTATCAGAAAGGATTCAGCCCGCGTTTCATGGCGGTAGAAAGGCACAAGTGCGAGTAAAAAATCCGAAAGCTTGCGTATGTTATATGATACATTGACATTACAGGGTTAAAGCAGCCTACCCAACGATATTAGTTCGTTACGCAGGAAAGGTCAGCTTAAAACAGCGGTACCGGTTCATAAAAATACTGAAACATATGATAGACGACAGCGCAACACCAATAACGTACGGCTAAAAGCTTCCCCACTAGTAGTCGACGCATAGGGGTACTAACAACTTTTTCTTCTTGTTTTTAAAGTGGGAACCAGTGACTGTACATGGTATTAACGTTTATTGCTCCGTGTTAGAAAATATTAGCCACCGCGTACCCACTAGCCCAATGCAGCGTGCCATTTAAACTCAGCTGTTTTGACAATTTCCTCCCCGAAGGCGATTAAAACAGATTTTTTTTATAATGAGTATCTTTGGAAGAACTGGAATACAAACGATGTTGTTCACATTGAAATGGTGTATGACACCAGGTATTATTACGGTCGCTAGGAACTAAATAAACATACGAAAATTCAGGAAATTTTCTACCATTGCTTAAGCGCTTGCACGCCTCCTTTCTGTTTCACCAACCGTACGTTTTCGTTGTTGGCATTTAGGGAGTGCGTAAGCACCGACATCGGTTTATTCTTAGTGTTTCACTTTTTTGATTAATTTGTTGAGAGAGTGTTTTGAGCAGTAGAAGCTTTGTTAAATAAACGTTTAAGGTTTTGTGAATTCATTTACAGTTTTTCCAATTTTGTATCTTTGTCTTTTAGATAATTGCGCGAGTAATCAGATTTGTTGTATTTTTGGAACATCTTCTATTCGATCGGTTATAACAAATCGACCGATTTTCTGCACAATGCTGGGCGCACTAATCGCTTCGATGGATGCTCTGCTACACAAAAGTACGCTCCTTTTTTGAGAATCCAATCAACCTGTCTCCGAATCGTCAACAAGCATTCGTAAAATGAAAAGCGAAATATAGTTAATCTAACCGGAGAAAAGATAACCTTCACGATTGTGGGCAGACAAATTTTCTGTCTGAACGGCTAGAACATGATGGCGGAGCTGAAAAAATCCGACCATTACAGCCACGTTATCAACCGTGGGAAGGCAGGGCTTAAAAAATCAATTGTCAAGGCTACGACAAAGTTACATCACAGCCTAGACGCTACTAAACGTCTAATTACAGCCGAAAACCGAGAAGTCATGGAGCACCTGAAAGGTCCTTCCCCGTACACTACCGTACAACAGAAGGGTACTGATAAAGTTTTTATAAGGGCGCAGTTTCCCAACACAACAGAAATGAGAAAACAAAAACACCACAAAAGGACAAACACGGTAACGCCAGCGTTTCTGAACGCACATTTTTAATGCAGGAGCTTTCTAAATTCAAACAAGTGTTAGAACAATTCACTAGGGAGAATGCCGAACTCAAGCAAGAAATCCGTAGCCTGAAAAGAGAAAATACCGCTCTCCAACTAGCAAAAAAACGTTCACCAACTAGCACAAATCACGGTCTTCTTAAACTCTAGAGTAATCACTTCTGAAAGAAAAGTGACGAGCCGGGAAGCTGCACCTGATTACAAACATGTCTCATTTTAAGAACCTTGCTGAAATGTCGGGTTTTGTTTTTCTTAATATAAACACGCTGTGGCGCTAAGCCTTGAGACTATTGAATAAACGATAACACGCCAACAACCAGCTAGGGAGTACGTTTTTTAGCATTATTCGAACATAATTTTTCGTTCTATGTGCCAATTCTAGTGTAAGGTAGAAAAATATTTCAGTTCCAAAAATGCACTGCATTGCAGGAAAGTCAAGTATTTGCTCTAATTTCAAAGCCAATGTTAAATAGGCCAGCTTGGGTTTTTTAATCTGTAACATACGGAAGCCAAAGTTGTTCTTTATCGCATGCATGAGTAACATGTTGCATTATATGTGTAGATTTGTAGCTACAAAGCACAAATAATGAGCTTGTTAGCGGTATTGTGGTGACATAGTAGAGCGGTCCGTAACTTTTTTATCACGCCAACTTAGGACGAGAAATGGCCGAACAAGCTTGCCCGCTCATAGCATTAAAAAAAACTGTTATACCATGCCCCACTGCGCTCGTTGCCTTCGCAGTGGTGACAAGTTTGCTGATATCAACAAACAAAACAAAGGTTGGACAGAAGAGTCGAGAGAAAAATCTTGGTCTTCGCTTATTCGATGACTGAAGGCAGTGGAAAATAGTAAGAATATTCTCTTTGTGATGGGCGGAATAACTAAAACCTAAGGATGGGCCTTTACACTTTGATTTTTTAGTGAAACAGATTTGTCAGTAAATAATGTCGCGTTTAAGGCTCCGAAGCTACGCCTGTGCTATGAGGCACAGCGTATATTGCAGGGGGGCGGAGAAGTTTTGACCACCTGTCACTCTTTTCCGAGCATCGAAACGTCGACACATTGTCGTTTTCTTTTTCGTCTACATTAGAAAAACTTTCGCCGAAAGAGGTGATCGAACGCACATCCTGCCCAGTCGCTAGGCAACTGAGCAGCTCTGGAGGGTCACACTTGAGAAGTACGACAGACTGTCCAGGTACACGATCTGTTTAAGCAATGCATCAAGAAGGCACATCTAGGATGCGGGCCTTCGCCTATGTGCAGTGTAGCAATCTTGCGGCCTGATTGTTCCTATACGTTAGTCGAAGCGACGGAAGGGCAAAACCGACGTTTCATATCGCCTGCAGGAAGCCTACATTGGGCTGATTCTTTTGCTCAACCTTGCACATTGCGCGAGGCGACCAGCAGCGACATGCCACTACGACATTGGTGCCCATACCTGTCCTCATGTTGCAATCTGGTACGGAGTGGTTATAGAGATGTGATTGCTCTGAGGAATCACAACTAAGGGTTAAAGGTGTGTTAGAGGTTGCACAGTTGATCTTGCGTGAAAGAGAGAAGCCCGGAATGACATTGACCACGGGCTGCTAACAAAGGGTGGTCTCACCATTTTGTCATGATGCCGTAGCCGATTTTTTTGTTCCGGTTCTGGTTCAGCGGGCTCAAAAAATAACGCATCGGGTTGAGTTCCGGCAGAAATACCGGTTCGGTTCCGATTTTTCGTGCAGTTTTGGTTGCGGCTCGACACCTTGGTTACAACCGCTTTCTTTACCGAATCTCCTCACGTAGATGCCCATATATTCACAGCAGGCAGGAATTCTGTAGCGCTTACAACTTCATTGTAAACTAACGAATGATGACAAATAAATGAAGCTCCGAATATGTGTAGATTTGTAGCTACAAAGCACAAATAATGAGCTTGTTAGCTGTATTCGGGGGCCTACTAGAGCGGTCCAAAACTTATTTATCACGACAACTTAGGGCGTGAAATAGCGGTACGAACTTGTCCGCTCCGAGCATTAAAAAAAACTATTACACCAGGCACCACGGCGCTATGCTTGTGCTATGAGGCATAGTGTATATTGCAGGGGGGCGGAAAAGTTTTGACCACCTGTCACTCTTTTTCGAGCATCGAAACGTCGACACATTGTCTTTTTCTTTTTTCGCCTACATTATAAAAACTTCCGCCGAAAGAGGTGATCGAACGCACATCCTGGCCAGTGGCTAGGCAACTCAGCAGCTCTGGAGGACAAGCGGCCAACTGTGATGTAATTGTTTTCTGAAAAGTGTTCATAAAACCAGAGTGTCATGCAGTAAGGTCAAGCTGCTTTTACTTTGTTTGTAGTGAATAACTATCATTGAGCGCCTTGTTGGTGTGAGCACTGTCTTCCTAACAATTTCTGCCACGGACCATTTTTAACATGCCCTGCACCAGTGAGAAACAATCGCAGCGCCGTCTTCATCTACGCACGGCTCACTTCCATCATCTCGTTCCACGGGCTACGTGTTATCATCATCATCATTTAGGCTTGGCTCGCATCAATGTCGTACCGCCGCCCCTTGAATAAACGGTTTACCACGTCCACTTGCCGCGTCTTTCGGTAGATAAATATATATTTTGTTCCCAAACTCTTCACCGCGATTCTCACAATTCGCAAGTCTTCTTGGTTGATGCAGGGCGTCTAAAAGGTGTTTTCATTTTCCTTTTCGTGTAGTGTGGACATAAAAATGACTTTTATGACCAATGAGTGTGACTCTTATTATCAGCGGCGTCTTTTGTCTGCAAAAATAACGTAATAGAACACAGGTAGGTTTGCCCTGTCCGGATCATTGCACAATGTTGCGTGACGGAGTATTCCAAGTAGGCGAACTGACTCGAGGGAGAGGTATGCGTCTGTCTCCAGCTCGCTGATAAAAAAAAAACCATTCCACCATACCGCATCCATTGAGTGCCCTTTTGTTTGAATGTGACGGCAGCGCACCCAAGCCTCCTCGTAAGTGGCGCTCCCAGCCACGACGAAGACGGAAGTGTTCTGAGCCGATCGGTTCGTGCTCGGCAAACAGCGCAAAGCGAGAAACCCGCAGATGCTACGGGTCATCCGCACTGAATTACCGAGATGCGTGTTACGGTTGCCTTTTGTGCCGACTAGTGCACCTCGTTCGTCTCTCCCCCGTTTTCCAGCGCCTCTTTTTCGTTCGAGGCACCGAGGAATGCAGCGACGCTAGCCGCCGCATGCCGCCGTGTGCTTGGCGGGCTGCCATGCGCCCGTCAGACAAGCATCTGAATTTCAAATGAGCCACTGGCCGTGCCTTTCTTCCCGAATTCCTTGGGTTCGCGGATTCGGGCCCGCTACGCGTGCTGTCGTTGTCGTTCTCTTTTGATTTTACTTATTTTCTCGCCGAGCGAAAACCGCTCACACCAGGAATTGGAAACAACTCGGGTTCGCTTTCCCATTGCCGTTCAAGACTGGCCTCCATCGACGCGTTTCCGACGCCTCCGAAAAGGCCCGGGTTCCGAGGGCTCCCGTTGGAAATGGGGTTTACTTGTTGCCGCACCGTGGCGGTTACACGTTTTGGTCCGATTTCGGTGGAGGAAGGAGAAAGTCGATTTGTACAGCCGTGTCACGTTTGGTACCATTGGGTAAACTAGAGGCGCCCGCGCCTGTAAATCTAGTTTATGTGTTAGTTCCCTGCGTGGGATAAGAGCATCGCCTTGTAAGCACAGAAAAATAACTCCAAAAAGGTGCTCCAGCTAGCCGAAGCGGACAACAATGATTTGGTCATGTTTTTTTTTTTTTTTCTATGTTGGGCTTTCTCATTTCTTTTTGTTATTTGTGCCAATTATTCAGGGTCATTAAACTGGTTTACCAAGTTGTGGTTTACCGAGCTGGGGGAATCACCCAGTTGACCTTTTCCTTCCCTCTTCTCCATTCTTTCCATTTCCTAAGCTCTTTCCTAACCCTGTCCTGTCATCTTTTCTCTTCCTCATTTTTCCGTTTTTTCTCCAGGCGGCGAGTGTTAACCCTGTGCGAAGACATCATCCTAGATTCCGAGCATAGGGTTATAGTGGCAATGTACAGTTAGCGTGTCCTGCAAAGCCACGTTCCCTTCTTGGGCTCGGTGGTGGACGACTGGCCTTGCCGCCGAATATTTTCCATGTTTTATGGCTTCATTTTCCTCACCGCCCCCCCCCCCCCCCCCCCCCCCAAGAACTGATCGGCCCTCAAAAAGGGGCCACACCGAAGCACTGCAACCACAACGACCAAGCACTAGTTTTGCAAAATTCCTAGTAGTACATTCTACTGATGAGACCAAACCAATGACCAAAACGTCCGTGTTTCTCATTGCGAAAAGCATCGAGAACATTGTTTCCCAGCCCTGCAAACCAATCCTTAACGTATGCTCGCCGTACGACCACTTAATTCCGTCGGCTGCGGATTACCCTGGAGGTGCTGTCGAACAAGTTAATCAAGCCGTGCGAAGGCACCGCGTACTGCACGTGAAGCTGCACCAAAATAGGCCCAAAACAACCGTCGCTAAAGCAGACGACAAAGCAGTACCGCCGACGCTGCCGCCGGCGAGCAGGCACTTGTGCGCGGGGAACACTGGGTAAATTCGCCGCGCCATCTCTGGTGTGCTCCGTGAGTTGAACCCTAATAACGTAATATTGACATTGTTTCGACAGTTTGTGCTTTTCTTACCGATGAGTGCAGTCGTCTACCGTCTTGGGAACGTCAAAGAGTGCTTTGTTGAAGGGGGCGTTGTGGCTATTTAAGACAGAAGTTAACTCCACAAAACCGGCAAGAGACGACACGTCCCGTGCATACCCGTACATTTGCCACACCACATCAAATTGCGCTGTGTCTTTTTAGAAAACAGGAACAAACAAAGGCAATTATTCTGCACAGGACCTGGGCGCTATCGCCCATACGTTAACGGGGACGTATATTACACTCGCGAAAGCGAATATGTCGGGGAAATCTCCGCGCTTCTACACTTTTTTGGTAGTCGTTGCTCACACTGTGCGACATTGTTGCTAGTTTTTATGCATAATTTAATGTATATTTTTTGTGAATGTTCCCGAGTATTTCAGGCGTATCTTTCAATGAAAGTAAGCAGTTGTGAGTTTGCGTCTGTCTTGTTAACTTTCATGTCGCATATTCATATGTCCCATTTTTAAATCATGACACAAATCAAAGTAAGGCTTGGGTTTTGGGCTAGTTGGCTATACATCGTTTGAAGAAACAGCGAAAAGACGCGAACGAGAGGACGTGAAAAAGACAGTACAAGCGCTTACTAGCAACTGGGTGTATTTTATTACGTTCTGCAATATATAAGAACACACAGGCGATGTCACATCCTCGCCCCGAAACGTGTGTTGCTCATCATCACGCTATGCTTAAAATTGTCAGCTCTAAGGTTCAAGAAGGAAAGATCACGTAATTGAACATTGCGCACGTCTAGCCGGGAAAATTACGAATGTTTTCTACAGCCCGCAGGTTGTACATTGTTGCACGCATGCATGTGGGCGAGGCGTGACCCCCTACTCGTCGGATTTTTTTCTTTCCCGCACTACCGGGTTTAAATATCAGTCTGGAAAAACCGACGCATAATTTTTGGGCAATGTCGTGCCAAAACGAGGCTGATAGTTTTGAAAGTAATGATGTTTATTGCTTGATGAAATATTGCTTTTTTCACCGTTGCGGAAAACGACGCCGAGGGTAATACTTGTCTTCGACGTTTGGCTTTTCGCATTACATGCGTTTTCTAGGCGCTGTGGCTGGAACGTCGGCAGGAACTCAAAGAAAAGAAAAATACGCACAACTTTTACCTGTGCCTTTTCTAACCATCCTCAAAAAATCAACTCCAATACAAACGCGAAGGCTAGTGGGTATCACAGCGCAGTTATCGGGACCCCGTCCCGTTAATCTGTTACGAGAAAATTGGGGAGGATCTTTTTACTGCGTCCGTAAATGAGCAAGTTCATCTGTTATCTTCATGGTTTTGTGATTCACTGTTGTTTAACTGTCTTTGTAAGCGACTATTTGCAAGATTGCAAACAGATCTTGCTGTTGCAGGCAAATGTTATATTTTCAAAGGAACACAAATGGTCAACAGTCCTGACTGATGGTCCTGACCGACAAATGGTCCTGACCGAAAATTTGTGCTCACGGTGAAGTAAGCGTACAAGAAGCTTCGTTTACAACACAGTGACCTTGCTAGTCACGGCGAAGAAATCTACCTAGTCGAGATGTTGACTGTACTGATCGCGTTAATAATTTAATTCGCAAACCCACATTCGACGAAAGTCTTAAATAATAAACATGAGAGCGTTAATAACCAAACCTGCTTTCAATTTGACTTATCTAACCCTGCATGTAAAAGACCCGTTTGAATGTTTGCATTTATACCTCTGCGCTGGTTAAATTTCGGAACGCCTATATTGCCTTCCGAATGAAAAAAAAAAGAACATCGCAAGCTCTTATAAAAAATTTGGGAGTTGTGAAGTGCTGTTATCATTTCAGGGCAATCACAAATATGCAATTATGCGTCATGTTACCAACGAAAGCGACTGAAACCGCTTTCGTGAACTGCATTTTCGAGACTGGGGCTTCCTGATTTACCCTTCTGTTTTTATTCGATGTTCAAAACAATTCCCGGGAAAACGCTTGCTACAAACCGTGGTTTGTAGACCGCGGTCAGTAATTCCAGGCTGGTCACCGCTTTCTTAGCGTAGTAGTTGAATCTTATGGGCGCTTTTCATTTGAAGACATTGAATATTGAGGAACCGAACTACAGAATACAACTCTTGTCGACACGTTTCATGAGCGCATATGGCGCCAAATATACCCGAAGCGCACCGAGAGCGTGCATTCGCCCGCTACAGCGCTCAGCGCAGCATCTACACTAGCAGCGCGACGCTGTCGCTGCCTATATGCCGATCTCGTGACGAATAGCTTTCACAATGACTCCAGATCCGAAGAAAAGAGAGAAAGCGTTTGTCGTAAGTGTTGCACAGACCCTTTATGGGAATTTAGCTGCTCTTGCGACAACAGAATTATTCCCTAATGAGGCGGGAAAATGATTTGAAGACATTTCATGATTAGAAGGGATGGACAAAATCCCAGATTCTGATGGCTGAGGACTGACAAGCAAATTCAGCACCCTCCTCCTGACTGCGCACCTTATACCGAACAGACTGACCGGATTTCGCTCACAGTTCAACTAGGTAAGAGGAACCATGACTCGCTCCCGTTCATTACTGCGGATAATAGATCCTGGTGAGGACACCAATTTACGAAAGCAACGCAACACCGCCATCATTCCCTTTTGCGCGTCCAGTTATCGGGATCCTCGTTTGTCATGAAGAGCAAAATCACGATTCCTTTCCTCGTCCCCTCCCCCCGCCCTCCCCCTGAACGGGTCACAAAGTTTGTAAAATTTGGGGCCGGTCCGCGCTGGGGAAATCGTTGGATCGCGGTAGCGTCGTGCATGCTTTTAACAATGCGACTACTTTAAACGCCATGTTGGAATCATTGTGCAAGTTTAAGACTCACACGAAGCGGGTCATCCCGGAGAAAGCGATGGCCGATGCACCTCGATCAGTACAGGATGCTCTGTTCGGAGGTGACGCTGTCAGACAACTGGTCTTGCACGAAACTACAGAAAAATTCCGAGTGTGAGCACGATACTACCAACGCGGTAAGAAATACTTTTTTTCGTTATAAGAACACGGCGTCGGAATAACAGCTATGCGAAGTCTGGGCAGACAATAAATAGCTGTTATTCGAGGCGTCGACACCCTCCATTTTACGGCACTTATTTTCCGAAGGCAGTAGGAAATTATGGTATACGAAGCAGCCTTGCGAGATTAGTGCATTGCGGGGGTGACTATCCATCCTGAAAAGAGCCTCAACACCATGTACGCGACAAAAAATTTGTGCTCACACGGGCATTCAATTGTTCGACAAAGAACGTTTCACATGCACCGCCTCTGGGCCTCGCCTTTTCTCCAATAGAGGCTTGGAGCAATCAACCAACCTAACGGTTAGGCTAGATAACAATAATATTAATAATTATAAAACGAGCCGAGAAAGTGGAGCCTTACAAGCCACTTTTCGCGCTGCGACTGCGACGTCACAGGAACCAGTTATTAGGCCTGCAGGCCACCGACAAAAGGTTATATTCTGAAATAAACGCCGATTGGGGCTTTCTGTACTTGAACAACCAGGCACCAGTCATACCGCGCGCGCGCTAAGGAATTGGCCCCGTACTATTCTCCGTACCAGGTCCTCCCCGTTATGATATGACTCAGATTCGCATGGCACCCTTAGCTCATGAACGTGCACTGGGTTCGCAATAGGGAAGCTTAACGCGAAGTTGGCAACACCCAAGTACTGGGATTGAAGGAGCTTCTGACAGCACTACCAATGGCCTCGGTTGCCCCGCGTCGAGTTTCGGACCAGTAATCGTCAGTTGCGTTTCTCTCAGCTCCCATGTCCTCCACAAGGCTGTATGCAATGCAACTATGGCCAGAGTGATCTCCTGAAGGAGGACTGAAGAAGGAACGGTGCATCATTTTGTCTCCATTGACCTTGTCACTCGTCGGGGACGCGCAGCAACAGAAAGTAGGCTACGGTCCGGTCGAACACCTAGTTACAGTGAGCCCGGGTTTGTTGTATCTTGAATGCCCTCGCTTCTCGCCTGCCTTACTTAAGGTTTTTATTTTACAATTGGCATTGCCGCGCACAAAGGACGGCCAACCTTTTTTTTTTCCTACTCCACAGAAAGATTAGCAGCAAATATCGCTGTGATTTTGCTTCACTTTAAACTCGTTACATTCTTCCTTTTGCGCAGAAATACCGGTTTTCACGGTACAGCTCTGCAGTGGTGCTTCCTATCGAGTTTATTTAGAGTTTTCACAGGAAATAAACCACGCGAGGAGGTGCTAAACCACGAACTAAATCCAGAAGTAGAAGAAGCAAAATAGAAACACATTTAGTCAAGTAATTCTATCACGTATTCGTAACAGCTTATGCGTTTGTAGTTCTAGAATAATTATGCATAACAACGTTCCCAACATGGCGCCGCTAATCTAATCCCAATTGGACTGGGGATTGCGTAATTATTTCTTTTATTGTTACAGGAGTAAACCATTGCAAGTACTACGTGTAGCTCAGCCTGTGACATAAACGTCTACGTACGTACACCTTGTAGAGACTGCCTTTTTTCGTGCTCTTTGTGCAACCCTTACCAGGTATTCCTTCAAGACCTTGGGCATACTGCACCGCTCGTTTTTTTAGATACACACACCTTGCTCAAACCACTTTTCGTCCAGATGAACAAAAATAGAGAATGATATAGCCGGGCAATAAATATTCGCCGCCAAAGCTCCAAATACAAGAGCAGAAACAGTGCGTTAATATATAAAATATATACGTCTAAATAACGCACAGGGACGCCCCCGTTTTAAATCTATTTCCCGCCAGAGATTTGGCAAAGCGAAGAAAACGACTATGGTACGACGACGACGACGACACCCTTTAGAATTCCAAGGGTCTTACCCATCTCAACACGACGAACGACAAGATGAGAAATTCTCTGCGGGGAAATTTGCGTCGTCCCAGCCCGAACCACCGGCCCGAGGATTTGACGTTTATGCCGCCCCCTTCCTTTTCTCTTGATCTTCGTCGTTCCTTCCTCGGCGTTATCTAGGAAGCCCTGTTGCTGGAACGAGGAAAGTAATATCCGTGGCAGAAAAGTTAACAGGGGGCGCCGGCCCATCTGGCTCGAGCCAAGGCCCGAGCCGGGCTCCCGCCGCTTTGCATAAGAATACGTCTTCGGGGAAGAATTGCAAATGGAGGAGAGGGGCTGTTTCCCCGGCGGCTCGCATTGTCTTCGGCGGCCTCCCACAGAGGGAGCGAGTTGCGACGGCAGACCCAAATCGATGCGCCGCCGAGCAAGCTGTTCGGCTTCTCATTTTCTCGGTACACACACGACGAATGGACATTGGGGGCTGCCGCCGGTAATTTGGTGAATGCGGCAAAAGATGCCCTAGGAATGAAGCTCATTCGCTAGCCGGTTCCCAACCATGATTCTCTCACTGCATTAAGGTTCGCCCTTCCACCGCTGTCGCTTATGTATTCTTTGACCTTGGTGCATCCTTGTCCCAATGACATTTTGCCTCGATTCCAGTAGCGAGAGTTTGACGCCATTCATAACTAGAAACGTTTTTTTTTTCTGTGAGAACCTTGTTACCGTATTGTCGGTTAAGTTTAGGTGGAGCACATTAGAACACATTCGAAGACATTTGCGAACACAGTAGTATTCTGTTGTCAGAACTTAGGATATAATAAATGACGTGGATGTTCCAAACTGACTTTCTGTGACCTTTATAAAAGCTTACCCTAACACCGGAAACAGCAAAGCCATACAAAACCATCGAGGTCATTGCGATGGTTTTGGCATTGATGCGCCATGATATTTCGCGGTGGAATAATGACGAACCTTTGCTCCTCTTGCCACCGCTATCCAGTCAGCTTCCTTTTCTATCCTTCGAGTAACCTTGGATGCAATGCGGCTGGTCTGGGCTGGGAAAACGTTTGTCCTTTTTCAGTGGTTCGGCTGATTAACATGGTGCACAAAAATGCCAGACCGCACATAAGTACTTCTGATGATGAAGTGAATGCAAAAGCGTTTCAGTGCCCCATTTGCGACCTTGTCCACTTTTTCCCTTTGTGCAAGTAATTTCCTTCCCTTGTTGCTGTTGCTTAAAGCGTTGGCCAATAGCCCTTCTCAAGCCGATATTTGGGCTTAACGTCGAATCCGTAACGTTGTGGATTGCGACAACGTGCCAAGCAACGACAGATTCATTGTCGGTCTAGCGGCAGATACCGATTGATGACGTTATAGCTCGAAGCATAACGTTCGCCATAACGTCAGTCGGGCACATACCCGCGTTCACACTGCTCGCCCCCCTTCTGTTGGTTGTGGTGGTAGTAACACGGGGACAAGGGTGTCTACCCCCGCAGTGAATAGCGAAAGTGTTGCTTAGTAGAATGCCACCAGGATCGACGAGTGGCTACGTCCGGGCGTAGTGGAGACATTACGCCTGTTGCCGGCGATCATTAAAGTCTCTTTCACTTCACTTCACTTCATGTACACGGGATACAAAGACGCTATGTTACGCTTTAGCGAATTTCGGTGTCTAGGGGAGAGGGATTAGGTAATGGGAGGGCTTAGCACTGTGAACACTCGGTATCATCTAGAGTGCCTTGTAACGAGAAAGTGTGGTGTCGTTGCCGATCCCCCGCACGGGGCACCTTGAGCAATCTTGGTGACGGTACTGGCGATACCGCGGACCCCGAGCCCCCAAACATAAGCTGGATCCAACCGTGGTGATGTGTTTTTAAGGTGAAGGGTAGAAACCTCTAACGGTGGCCGTCGGAGCCCAGGTCAAGCTCCGGCGGATGGGCTCCCTGTCTGTTTACCAGGCAGGGAGCTCCGGGACCTCCTCAGCTATCAGGGTAAGGTTGTGGAAGAAAGTACCCCCGTCTCCCTGCTTTTATACTATGCTTTATGGTATTGTCTAAAACCCCCCCCCAACCGTGATCGGTCCCTGAAAAGGGGCCGCACCGAAGTATCCTTTCCTCCGTTGCCGTCGTTAACCTTTCCTGAACCGGACCATTTTTCTCGATTTCTTGTGATGGAATCCCTCAATCCAACCCACCCTCTTGCATCTCAGTCAGTCTTCTTGATCGCCAAGTATCTTGAAGCCATAGTAGGAAAATCGTATAAATGCAAAAAACAAAGGTCTGGTGAACTCTTAATTGAAATAAATGACAAGCAGCAGTCTGCAAAGCTTCTAGCTCAGACTAGACTGGCTGATCTTGACATCCGGGTCACACCCCATCGGAGCCTCAACAGCTCGCAGGGTGTGATATCCGAGACAGACCTCCTGAACGAAACCGATGCGGATCTCCTTGCCGGCTTGAAGGATCAGGGCGTCACTGCCGTGAGACGCATCACCATCCGCAGAGACGACAAGGAGATTCCCACCAAACACATTATCTTGACTTTCGACCGCGCAATTCTTCCACAATACATAAATGCAGGTTTTATCCGTTGCTCCATCCGTCCGTACATCCCGAACCCGCGGCGCTGTTTTAAGTGCCAGCGGTTCGGGCATGGTACGAACTCTTGCCGTGGCCGAACGACGTGTGCAAAGTGCGCGGCGCACGATCATCCGAGCGAGAACTGCTCAGCCGAAACTCTCACTTGTGTAAACTGCGGGGGGCCGCATGCGGCATACTCCCGCAAGTGCGAAAAATTTCAACTAGAAAAGAAAATCATCAACATCAAAGTCACTGAAAACATCACCTTCCCAGAGGCGCGAAAGAGGTTCGCCTCTTTCCCCCTGGGGAGGTACGCCGACGCGGCTCGCCGGGGGGCGGAGCGGCGTCTCGTTTCCACAGGGACCCAGTTCAGCGAGTCTGACCTGGTCCCTCGCCCGCCCCCCCCCTGGGTTGCCTCTGGCAGCCCAACCCGCCACCACGCCGCTTGCTGAGGCAGCAGCGGTTGTGGTGGCAACCTCTTCCGTCGGGACCGGTGCCGCTCCCGCCTCTGTCTCCCCGCCCTCCAGTGCGTTGGAGGGTACAGAGGTGATGGACACCACGGGCCCCGCACCGGTTCCCACCGCCACCGCACCACCTGTGCCACCTCTGGCGCCCCGGACGCCCTCGGCGGTGGCGGCTCAAACGAAGGGCTCCCGAGGGGGGGCCAAGTCCAGGGGGCCCGGTCCGTCGGGCACCCCTCGGACATCCGAAGACGAGATGGATGTCGGGCCGTTCCTGCCTGCAACGCAGCGCAAGGAACGCGTCCCGACGCCAAAGCCTCCCGACAAGCCAAAAAAGGCGAGAGTCACAGCCCCGAAAGACGACACATAAACAAACACACACACTCCAGTAGCTCTCACACTAAATAATGGGAAGAGAAAACATAATTCAATGGAACTGTAGAGGCCTTCTTAAAAATCTTGACGATGTATACGAAATACTGCATGCTAATCAGTCAAGTGTGATGTGTCTTCAGGAGACGCATTTGAATTCCAAGCACACAAATTTCTTAAATAGGTACATGGTCTTCAGAAAGGACAGGGATGGCTGCACACACTCTTCGGGCGGTGTAGCCATAATAGCCCGGAAATCCCTAGCATGCCACCCTGTCGCTCTCAACACCGTCCTTGAGGCTGTAGCAATACGCACAATAATTTTTAATAGGTTGATAACGGTATGCTCCATATACATTCCTCCTGATGTCACACTTTTGAGCTCTGACTTCGAGGCGCTGGTCGACCAGCTACCCGAACCGTACATCCTAACAGGCGACCTTAATGCACACAACTCTCTTTGGGGCTCCTCCAGAACGGATGCCCGAGGTCGCCTGTTGGAGAAGTTTCTTACATCCTCCGGAGCATGCCTTTTCAACAAAAAACAGCCTACATATCATAACTTAGGACACAATACATACTCTCATCTTGACTTGGCTATTGGTTCCGCAGTTCTCTTTCCATGTCTTGAGTGGGGTGTGGGCACGGACCCATATGGTAGTGACCATTTCCCCACTTCATTAACGTATATAGGTATAGGCCCGAGCAGTCCATCTTCCCATAACAGGTTTAATGAATCCAAAGCAAACGGGAGTACATTCACAGAAACATCTAAACTACACCACACAACCATAAAACACCTACACGTGGAGGAAGCCGCCCAACTCGTCACGGCGCACATCCTCGACGCCGCCGAAAAGTCCATTCCCCAGGCCTCCAGTGGGTCCCGCAGCCCAAGGAGGCCCTGGTGGAACGAGGACTGCAGGCGGGCGCGAGAGGCCCAGAACAAGGCGTGGGGTGTCCTTCGCCGGTACCCCACGTCAGATAACATCATTTCTTTTAAACGGGCAAAGGCTTTTGGAAAGCGAGTGCGTCGTGAGGCGAAAAGGGAGAGTTGGCGCACCTTCCTCACTTCCATCAACTCGTACACTGACACACATAAAGTCTGGACACGAATACGAAAACTAAAAGGACAACAGACACACAGCCTGCCCCTGGTTAGTACAACAGGGGACACACTGGAAGACCAGGCTAACACACTTGCACAACACTTCGAACACGTGTCCAGTTCAGCACACTACACAAACACTTTCATGAAACACAAAACATCTGTAGAAAAGAAGTCACTGCGTGATAACAACAAGTCGCACACTTCTTACAATTCTCCTTTTTCAATTCATGAGCTGAAGGTTGCTCTGAGCACATGTAAGCCTTCAGCTCCAGGTGCAGACAAAATCACATACACCATGATACAACACCTACACCCAGACACTCTTGAAACACTCCTACATCTATACAACAACATATGGCTTTCGGGGCACATTCCTCGCTCTTGGAGGGAGGCTATAGTAGTGGCTTTCCTGAAGGAAGGAAAGGACCCTGCCTCTCCCGCCAGTTATCGCCCCATTGCCCTGACAAGCTGCCTGTGCAAGCTCCTCGAGAAGATGATAAACAGGAGACTCGTGTACTTCTTAGAGTACAACGGTCTTCTCGAGAGCTGCCAGGCGGGCTTTAGGGCGGGGCGATCTACCAACGATCAACTCGTTGCGTTAGAGTCTTATATCAAAGATGCTTTCCTCCACAAGCAGTACTGCATGACGGTCTTCTTTGATCTTGAAAAGGCGTACGATACTGCTTGGAGGTACGGCATCCTTAGCGACTTGAAGTCCTTTGGCATGTCGGGTAACATGTGGAACACGCTTGCCAGTTACCTCTCTGAAAGAACGTTTCGCGTACGAGTTGGAACTGCACTCTCTAGAGTTCATGTGCAGGAAAACGGTGTTCCGCAAGGTGGAGTTTTGAGTTGCACGTTGTTTATTGTAAAAATGAACTCTCTTCGGAAGGCTCTGCCACCAACCATTTCCTGCTCAATCTATGTAGACGACGTGCAATTATCCTTTAAGTCTTGTAACCTGTCTATCTGCGAGCGCCAAGTCCAGCTTGGTGTTAACAAACTAGCTGGCTGGGCAGATAGCAACGGTTTTAAATTTAATCCAGTGAAGTGTACTTGTGTTTTGTTTTCGAAAAGGCGTGGCATTCGGCCGGATCCAGACATCAAACTCAATGGTGTCTCAATTCCAGTCAGAAATGAACACAAGTTTTTAGGTGTAGTCCTTGACGAAAAGCTCTCGTTCATTCAACACATAAAACAACTTAAACATAAATGCTTAAAGGCCATGAATATACTCAAGGTTCTCTCCCACTCTTCATATGGGGCTGACAAACAACTTCTTTTACGTGTTTTTACCAGCCTGATAGGTTCACGATTAGACTATGGAAGCGTTGTTTATGGGTCAGCAAGTAAGACATCCCTCAAAATGCTCGACCCAGTGCTTCATCTGGGGCTCCGGTTGGCATGTGGCGCCTTCCGGACTAGCCCGGTCGAAAGCCTCTATGTGGAGTGTAATAAGTGGAACCTACAACGTCAGCGAGCATACACAGATCTTCTTTTTGCTTTTAAAATTTCATCTATGCCACACCATCCTTTTAAATCGGCTTTTTATGATACGTCTCAGACTCCACTACTCCTAAACCGACCATCGTTCTCTGCGCCCTTCTCTTACAGAGTTAGAGAGGAAGCGTCAGAGCTTTCTGTCTCCTTTTTAGACACCATACAAAGTTCTCAAACAGATTTTATAGCACCATGGCATCTCCGCCCTGTATCATGCGACACATCCTTCACACATGTAGATAAAAACCGAGCTCCCACATGTGCGATTCTGCAGCACTTCTTGTATTTGCAGCAGAAGTATCAATTTTCTGAATTTTATACGGACGCCTCTAAAACTGCCACCTCTGTGTCCTGCGCGGCGCATGGGCCCGGCCTTAATGTCACTAGAACTCTTAACAGTAATACCAGTATCTTTACGGCAGAGGCTAATGGTGTACTTCTTGTTGTTAATCATATCCTTCAAAGTCACATCCCACAATCCATTATATATACAGACTCCCTCAGTGTCGTGCGGGCGTTGTCGTCATCAACGTCTTCAAAAAATCACGTGGTAAATCTAATAGTCAAGGGTATTATGTCGGTGTATGTACGCAAATTTGAACTGGTTCTTTGCTGGGTCCCTGGCCACAGTGGTATAGCCGGGAACGAAGCAGCGGACCGAATGGCTGCTGCTGCTACACTCTCGAATACAGTAGACATAATCACATTACCCTACACCGACGTGAAACCACACATCAGACAACAACTTCGCAAAACATGGCAAACGCACTGGAGTGAACAAACAGACAACAAGTTACACGTAATAAAACCACACTTGGGACCATACACCACCGACACACGTAATAGATACACTGAAGTCGCCTTGGCTAGATTACGGATAGGGCACACTCATGCAACGCACTCGCACCTTCTCACGGGGTCTCCAAGACCTCTGTGCAGCAGGTGCGGAGAGGCCCTATCCGTGATCCACATCCTCATACAATGTAAGGCACTCGACATTACACGACGAAAACACTTCCCACAACTACACACACGACATATTCCACCACACCCGTCATACTTCTTAGGAGACGAAGCCATGTTTTCTGTTCAACGCACCTTTCAGTTCCTATCAGAAGTTCACTTTTTACAAATCATCTCATACCACCCATAGTTTTACCCCTGGTCCTATACACCAGCCACCTTATTTATTTTTTAACCACTCTTGTTCTTCACCCTGGCCCTTTATACCAGCCGTGCTCATAGCTTTTAACTGATTTTATTTCTTGTTCTCACCTCATCAAATCACTTTGTGTTTGGCGCTCTTTGCCCATGTCGGCCTTGCGCCAATAAAATCAAACCATCATCATCATCGTTGCCGATCCAGTTTTAATCCTGTGAACGATAGTGTGCCATTTCCTGGGCCAATGCTGAGGAATGTCTGGACGCTTCATACTTAGAGCCGCTCGTAGTTCCGACTTCCTTTCCACCTTGCGGAGGGGGCAGAATTACCAGCTCGAAGTAGCTGAAGAGCTGAAGAGCAGCAGGTTTGAGCAGTTGCTCCGAGGTGGCGCTTCTAACGTTTTCCGGCACATGGCCAAGATCGCATCGCCAGGCGAAGATGAGATTTACGAGGAATGTGCTTTACTTTTCGCTTGGCAGCAACTGGTGTGATGAGCTTGCTGAGATCACTCATGTAGGCCTCAGTGCATCTTTCTAACGCGTTTATAAGTAGAAGGCCATTCCGCATTCGACTGGTTCGCCTTTAGCCAGCTAGAATCATCGAGCTGTAACGCTTTTTAAAGACGATAGTCTTTCTTGGGCTACTTAAACGCAGAAATTATGGTCGGTATGTCGGTCTGTCTGTAAGGGCACCCGGCCAAAGGGCACCCGGCCAAATTGTAATAAAATCTGCTCAATATACCAGCTCGAACCCGGCCCGCCAGAGGGCCTTGGTCACTCAGGCCACTGAGTCGGCCCGGTCAAGAGGCATCCTGGACTAGGGACGCTTCACCACCACCCTTTTCCTTTTCTCTTTAGCTCTAATAGTCCTATATACTCACAGTCAAATCTAAATGTCTAATTCCTGTGTCAGTGTTTATACTTGTCGACATTGTTGAACAAGAACATTGATTGATTGTGGGTTTAACGCGGTGACGCAATGTAGGCGATTAGGCGCGCCGTAGTGGAGGGCTCCGAATTTTTAACGTGCGCCGAAATCTCGTACACGGGCGTTTTGGCTTTTCGCCTCCATCAGAAAAGTGGCCGCCGCGGCCGGGAATCGAGCCCGCGACCTCGTGCACACCAGCGCAACGCCTTAGCCACCATCGTCTTAGCCACCATCGCAACGCCTTAGCCACCACCTTAGCAAGGTCGCCACCATCGTTTATCATCGTCCACTTCTACACACATCTACCACAGCCACAGAACATCCTCCACCGCCACTGAGCTAGCAGCTGTCAGAACGGCACTCCTTCACATAAACGGAAGTCCTGCTCGGCGGTGGGTAATTCTTTCCGATTCCCGGCCAGCTTTGCAACTACTAAATAAGCCTCCTGATTGTCGCAACAAACTTGTCTTGGATATGAACGAAAAATTTAAAAGCCGTTATCATCAATGTGAAAGCTGTCGGAAGTGCAGGGCAGTGATTCGCCATAATGGGCTCCACCACCATTATCCGCTCACTGCTCCCACCCAATGCATTTCAAATTTCCCGCCTTCGCAGTACTCGCACGCCCCCAGCCTGACACTGCACCAGTGGGTGTTCTGTTCTTTTTGTGCTTGCTTTAATTTCGTAGGCTGGAGCTGTTTTGCGTCTTTTCGAACACGCCATTTTTTTCTTGCGCGGCTGGAGCCTTTCTGCGGCATTTCGAACGCGCCGTTTGTTTCTTGCGCGGCTGGAGACTTTCTGCGGCATTTCGAACGCGCCAATTTTTTCCTGCGCGGCTGGAGCCTTTCTGTAGCATTTCGAACTCTCCATTTTTTTTTTCTTGCGGTGCTGCTTTTTTTGCTTACTATCGTAAAAACCGACCCAACGAGCGTTCCTAACTAAATGAACGTGGGGGCTGCCGGTTATATACACAGATTTTGCCTTAAACCTGCAGTTTTCTTCGCGCAAAACAACGGGTAGATGTATGAAAAGCGCCAGTGGTTCACGAGGTTCGAACGGTTATCCTTTTTTATCACTATTTAAACCGCGTGGTTTTCGAAGCCTCAGCGTGACTCTCTGACTGACGACGGTACATCAGGCTCTACTTGGGTCCGTTGTCTCCCTGCGCTGCCGGATTCCGGCAGTCGCATCGACCGTTAGCGAGCTACGACGACAATGCGGGCCCATGAAGAGCCCTGCACTTAATATATACAAGTGCGGTGCGCGAAGGACATGAAATTTGCTTTCAGTGGCTACCAGGTCATTCTGGTACAACGGGCAACATGGTCTGCGATGCGGCCACCAGAAAAGCCAACGACATAAACTACACAGTTGGAATCCCGTTTTCCAACGATGATAGCAATGTAGCTGCTTTTTACCTATTGGATGGAAACCTCAGCTGCCCGCTTGGCAGAATCCTCTGACAAGGTATGCGCCACTACATGTGATAGACCTGAAGTGCGATTTTCGGCATCCGCGGCGGTTGCCGGAAGCGCACTGAAGGCGTGCTACACCGGCTGCGACCTAACGCAGCATACACCCGAAGCTTCTTGTTTAAGCTGGGCTGAGTAGAGTCGCCATTGTGTACTCTGTGCTCTACTACTGACAACATTCATCATCATCATCACCATAATAATAATCATCATCATCATATCTACGTCCACTGTGCCAAAATATTTGAGGACATCATCATCATCATCATCATCATCATCATCACTGCAGGGCAAAGTCCTCTCCCATTAATCTCCAATTGTCCTCGGGCCCTGTCCTGTGGTAACTGCGACCAATTTAGGTATCCCAGCGAACTTTTTGATCTAATCTGCCCATCTAACTTTCTGCCGCCCCCTGCCACGCTTGCCTTCTTTAGAGATCCACTCTGTTACCCTTAATAACAAATGGTTATCTTGCCTTCGCATTATATGCCCTGCCCACGTCCATTTCTTCTTAATTTCTACTAATATGTCCTTAACGCGCGTTTGTTCCCTTAATCACTCCGCTCTCTTTTTTTTCCTTAATGTTACACCTATCATCTTCCGTTCCATTACTCGCTGAGTCGTCCTAAATTTAAGTTGAACCCTCTTAATGAGCCTCCAAGTTTCTGCCCCGTGGTGAGTACCGGTAAGCTGCAGCTGTCATACACTTTCTTCTTCAGGGACAATGGTAGGCTGCCATTCATTCTCTGAGAATGCCTGCCGAATTCACTCCACCCTATTCTTGTCCTTCTAATTATATCTGCCTCATGCTTGGAATCCGGGGTCACAACTTGGCCTAAGTAGATATATTCGCTTTCGACTTCCACTGCCTCGCCACCTATCTCAAACCGCTGTGCTGTCCCGAGGCTAGTGACGGTTACTTTAGTTTTCTGCATATTAATTTTCGTGACCACGGTTGTACTCTGTTTGTCCAGTGCAGCAACTATGCTTTCCAATTTGTCCCCCGAGTTCTTAACTAGGCAACGTCATCAGCAAATCTGAGGTTACTGAGGTATTCTCCATTAACCCTTACTCCCACCTGTTCCCAATGCAATGTTCTGAATACTTCTTGTAAACATGCTCTGAATAACATTGGAGAGACTGTGTCTCCTTGTCTGACGCCCATCTTTATAGGTATTTTACGGCTCTCCTTATGGAGGATGATGGTAGCTGTGGACCCATTGTAAATATCCTCTAGTATTCTTACATAATGCTCGTCTACACCCTGGTTCCGTAATGCCTGAATAACTGCTGAGGGTTCGACCGTATGAAATATTTTCTCATAATTTATGAAGGCTATATCCAGGGGTTCAGTATACCCCGCTCACTTCTCTATCACCTGATTGATCGTGTGAGTATCGTTCATTGTTGAATAGCGTTTACGAAACCCTGCTTGTTCTTTAGGTTGACTGAAATCCAAGGTGGCAGAAATTCTGTTAGCGATTGCCTTGGCAAGTACCTTGTCGACGACAGACAGCTGACCGGTAAGAGGTGCAGCGGTTGCGTAGAGGTAGAGCATCCCCCTCGCGTGCAGAAGGACCGTAGTTCGAATCCCGGTGCCGGACTATTCCCACCAGATTAAAAAAATCCGCGTGTTGATGGAATTCCAGAAAGAAGGAAGGTTGGGGTACGGCCTGACCTCGGTGATCATTGCTGGCGGTAACACACTCCGTCACCAGAGCAGGATTGACCACCCTAATGTAGTAATGGCCACAACCTCCCATGAATACGCCAATTAACTGACCACATTAAGCACATTTTAAGCCGCTGCCTGCAGTATGCTAATCAACCGGCAACGACATCGAAGGCACTTGCGCGACTCCGGCGTGGAGGTGCTCTTGAACTCTTACACCTCCTTGGACGCTGGCGAAATCATGACGAGGGAGTGCTGCGAACAAGAACTCTGCTTATTTTCCTTGCGGTAACAGGGCTGTGAACCCTGTGAACATATACATTTTATATATGTGTATGTACACATTTCCTATCCCCTTTTTCTATTTTTTAATTTTATTTTTCTCTCTCTCTATTTTCCTCTGTCATCTCACTGCATTCACCCCATCTCAAGTAGCAAGCATTATCGTTAGTGGGGCTGAAATTTTCTGGTTTCATTAAAAGTTTGCTCTCTCTCTCTCGTCGCTTCTTTCTCCTCTAGGCAGTAAATTTTCAACGCTTGGATCGTCATCCAGATTCAAATTGATCCGGTTTTCTTAAATGCACACGTACATACGTATATACATACGTACATACATAAACGTGAACCACAAGTACCGGTGCCATTTTCTCGGAAAGATGCTTCAGCACTTGCATCCAGTATGACACGGAGCATGCAGTGAACTATTTGGGCAGATGCATAACATGCCACCTGGAATATCTAAGCATAATGAAGCAGCACTCCAGCGTACGCGGTTGATGTCGCCTGCACGCGATACTTTTGTTACAAAATCAGCCAATCCACTTCTCCACTGTGCCTACACTGAGATGTGCGTGAAGATCTGCAACACCTCATCTGTAATTGTGCGCAATTTTGTAGGCGAAGAGTGTCCCTCGCAGTGTCTTTGGACCGGCCGCTCTCCTTAGGGCTACAACTGAGGAACGCATTAGGCCCTTGGAATTCTTTTAAACGTGCCTCTCATGCTGCAAAAGACTTATTGGCCAACATAAAGAAACAAGTCTTGATCAGACTTTGTAAATACTTAAATATATATGTGTTCCTCTTCATCTTTATAATCATCATTGTCACCGCATTCCTCTGGCGTAGCAAGCCAGGCACCTTTATTTCGGCTGACATTGCCAGTCTAATTAAATATTGTTCTCTTTCTCTCTCGGACACATAGATACATACATTCTTGTGTATATTTTCGTGTTGATATTTTTTTGTTGCACACGCTTCAGTTTCACGCTTGCATGTCTGTATGATCCCATCCATCGTCCAAACACGACCCTGTCTTAACTTTCCCCGAGGCAAGTAACTGTTCCGCAGGTGTCGGTCCTAAACGGCCACCCTGAAGTGAAGTGAACTGGCCTTTCCGGAGTCAAGGCCCAGCGGCAGCAGGCAAGCGGCCCTTCAGGATTGCGAAGATCAAGATGTTCTCTCTTGTCCTTAGAGGCCTTTCGCCACTGTGCCAGTTTGCTAGGAGGTGTCCGTGTGTGCCAGTCTTTTTCCCGTCCCTGGTCCTTTACGCTTTCCCCGTCCACGGTTCTCACCACTTGACACGACGTACGCTGATGGCAGCATTCTTTTTTTCTCACAACCCCTGTTTCTTTGTTCTCGCAGGCCTGACGACCTCGGTGCCTGCGGCTTCGCCGGCAACTGCCGCTACAAAGGACGAACAGCCTCACGCCTACCGCAGCAGGCACACAAAGAAAGGTACACCTCTTTCCTTCCCCGTTTGCGTGCAGCATCATCAAAGCCCAGGCAGAGGAATCGGCTGCGTGTATTGTACGCTCGAGAGCTAACTCTCCGACTTGAACAATCGCGTAAGAAGTACCTTTCTGTTGTTACATTGCCGTAGATAGCTGTTAGGATACAGTAGTGGGCGCTCATTAATCGCCCGCCGCCCTTTCCCATTTCGTGACTGAGAAGTATCCAGCGATATAACAAATGTCCGACGCAGTGATTCAGAGATGGCCACTGTTCTACATCCTGATTGGACGAGCCGGGATGTTGTGGCTTCCTGCC
>NW_027526361.1:24785608-24845608 GCF_048455015.1 Haemaphysalis longicornis
GGACGAGCCGGGGGGCTGTGGCTTCCTGCCCGCTGCGTCTAACTGCGAGTCGTCAAGCGTACAGACAAAAGGCAGACATCTACGCGAGCGTTCTGTGCTTGCCCGTGGTTGGCGGCATTTTTTGTTACCTTTTCTTTCTTGCCGTGTCTGCGTGATGTCTGCACGTTGGCGCTGTCACACGAAGAGCACGCATTATTGCGTCGCTAGGAGCCGCATTCTTTTCGCGCTGTCTGTCGGTGTCATCAGGCGCACTCGTGCGCGATGCCGTCTATTGTACGGCGCGCTCGCTGCCACCGCGCAAGAAGCTCGTCAGAAATCGACGTTTCGGATAGGCTCTCGCACCGCAGTTTGCTATACTTTGGGATATCGGGAGCTGTATAGAATGAAGGGGAGTATTCTGGATATTTAGACGCGCATAGCTCTCAAAAGCGCTGCTGGAAAAAAGCAGTGTAATGCCGTCTTCACGCTCAATGAATGAATGTTGGCGATGTGTATGAAGCTGAAGTCCGAGCTCAGCGCCAGGCAGAGGCTGAAATGAGAGCAGGGCAGGCGCGTAAGGGCGAGAATCGTCTTGCCAGACTTTCCCACCCGTTGTCTAGGCAACCAAAGCAAACTGCAACGAAAGACGCAGTGGGTCACTCCCTTGATTCGCCCGAAAGAACATAGGAACCGAGTGAAACATGGACGCTTTGAAATTAAATATAGCTCTCAGAAAGAAGGTTTTTTCTCTTTACGGGAAAAAACAGCCTTTACAGCAAGCGAACATAGAACGTTAGAAAAACAGAACAAGAACATTAGTGCTGTTGATCAGCTGTTTTTATATTTGCACGAGAATAATCGAACAACAGCAGCAAAAATATTTGCACATGCACACTGATAACTTGAAATGGTGGCGGATGGACCGCTATTCGAGGTAGAAAAATTTTACAGTCATATTTTTTTGTGCACGGTACGCGTCAAGCCGCGTAGGTGAAGGGAACATAATCAAAAATAGTCCCATGGGGCTAACGGAAAGGTACAACCGCCTCGAATGCTGTAGACAGCTGTCCGGGCTTTTTTTGCAAGAGCTTGTTTCTTGTCCATTTTCCATTTGAACATTTTTAATGCAAATCGAACTTGGGCTCCCAATCTGCTTGTGCCCTTCGCTTCTAAAACGTCACCGCCTTCTGCTGACGCAATTCAGGATGTATCAGGCCTGCTGTCACTGCCACAGCGCGGGGATTAAGCGGAGAAATCTCGGGAAAATATCCCCTGACGTAAAATCGACGTGCGTCGTCCGAAGACGGTGGCCCCGTGACAGCCGGCCTACGTGAGCAGCACCTGAAATACACCGACGCCCACTTGTGCCTGCCGTCGGGCAGGCAAGACCAACAGGAGACGCCTTTGCGCATGACATCACAGGAGAGCTGTTCCTTTCTTTTTTGGCGGCGATGTGGGTGGGATACAGTGACAGGTAAACGTTACACAGTAGCACTTCCTTCCTTGAACTTTGTTTCATTGCATATGTTTACCGGGGCGAAACTGATAGCATAGCACGGTTGAAATGTTTTTAAGCGGCTCACTTTATCTTCAACGCCCTTTCCCGATTATGCTCTCTCAATCTATCCACGCATGTCAATGTCTCACGTATGCACAGAACTCCAAATAGACACATCCCTTCGAAGTACTAATCTGGGCTACCACAAGTCAGGAAAATATAGAATAAATAAGTTTTACAAAAACGAGCTATTCGCCTAGTCAGCAAGGTTCGGCATCTTTCTCCTACACGAGAACTATTTAAAAAGTTAAATGTTATTCGCATGGATTCTATTTACAGTTATAAACTTTGCCGATGTTACAAACAAGCAGTAGTAAATAAAGGCTCACTAATTAATCTAGCTGGTCTAGAAAAACTGTCTTCGATATATTCTACTCGCAATCCTGAAACAGGGAAAGCAAAAAAATTGCGAGCATAATATGGAGAACAAATGTTGCGATGTAGATTGCCATCTTTACTAAATAATTTTCAAGAAATTTCTACCATTCCTTTTAACCGTACACGTAGCATCTTTGTACTTAATTCATGATGTTGGTAAGGATAAATATTTTCCACTTTCTCGCTACTGTATTTGGAAGTTCCTTTTTTTACAAACCCTGTTTATTATGTATTTTGAGTACTGCTTATAGTCACTGCATCTATTTATATACGTTGCGTTTTTAGTTTGTGTTAATTTTTGTTAATATTGGCCAATGCCGCTTGCCGCCTGTCGCACCAGGGGGTTGGGGTTAGCAAGTACGGTTTTTCCCCGGTTCCCTCTGCACGAACGTGTTTGTTGTTGTTGTTTTTTTCACGCAAGAATAAAATAAAATAAAATAAAATCAGAAGTGGGGAACGGTATGGGGGAAAGGGGATACGGAGCTTTCGTAGGCTTTGCCCAAAATGTACAGACTACAGCACGAATCAGAAAAGGTCATTTTGGTTAAGCGCAAACGCTAAAAATGTTCTTGATATATGTACGGGAAGCGATGCAACGTCATCGTTATGTAGCATCTCCCGTATTTTATTTCAGATAGCATCTGCCATGCCCACTTGGTGTGCGAAAATGCCTATGCCGAAGTGCCTTAGTGACAAAGGGCTTGTCGCGTGTATGGGCATTGCCATAGTATTCCAAGTAATGCTGAGGAAAGGAGCTTCTTCCTTCACGGGGATATATACCAAAAAGTTTCGTTGTCACCAAGTGGAAGTTGTCGGTAAAATGCATAGTTAATGCGGCTTATGGTGCGGACCATAAAAATGCCATGTTCAAAGGGGCTTTCTAATGCAAGTGAGTGGCTTGTAGAGAGTTTTTATGACAATTCCATGGCTAACAGATTGAAAACTACCGTATGACTTGTTTACAGTCATTTTTCATCATGCGAGAGAAGAGCCTAGGTTGTACACAGTTAACCTAAATACTCCAAATAGGGACTAAATGGCTTGTCCTCTGGTGTACTGCACAGTCGGAGTATGTTTGCTTCGCTGGACAGAATAATTCCTAAACTCTACTAAGGAGAGAGAGAGAGAGAGAGAGAGAGAGAGAGAGAGAGAGAGAGAGAGAGAGAGAGAGAGAGAGAGAGAGAGAGAGAGAGAGAGAGAGCGATCGTTAAAAAACTTGCTGCGCCAGATGATGACGTCATAAAGATGCTGGGGCTGATTTCGAAGAAGTTGGTGCGCATAGAGGCGTTGAGTTATTTAGATACTGGTCTAGACCTTTGGGTTGCAAGGACGGGATCAGGGCTTGTGTAGCCCGTAAAACATGTTTGGGGCATGCCCATGGATGTACAGTCATGGACAATTCAAATGCGAACCGCGGAGCGCATGGCCGAAGATACCGATGCCGTCACCTGGCAGCGGCCGTGAAAAACGCACGGACATGAGCAGTTGAGATCTCTGGAGCGAGGCTGCGTGTCCCACTGCGATGTGTTGCCCTCTGCTCGCTCGCATCCTTGCCTTCTCGCCATGCCGCAAGAGCGCTGAAAGAATTGTTAGCGACGCGGCGCGAGATATTAGATGCAAGGCATCTCTTACAGTCGGCCTGTCCTTCCATCCGGCGTGCATGCGTCCGCAACCCTTCTCCTTCCCCTCGCCTGCCAGCTGCGTTAGCGCGTTCTCCTAGCCATGTGCGTCAACTGTGCGTCAGCGCGCCGTTAGCGCGCGTAGGCTACAGTCTCTCGTTCTCCTCGCCATGCCAGATGTGCGTTAGCGCGCATGCGCGTCTCTCTCTCATCACTCTCTCTCGCGGAGCGGCTATATAACCGCGGTATCTGCGGCGCGCTCCTCAGTCGCTCCGTCAGTCGCTCTCGCTGCTACTGCTCCGACTGCTGCTCCACCTGCTGCTCCGATGAGTTCAAATGGACACTAACATGACGTTCTTTACGTAATTGGAAATCTACGTACGATTGAGCATCATTTAAGGTTCGCTACACTTCAACCACATTTGGGTAACCGACATAACGGAAACGCGAATTGAGCCCCGTGAGATGCCTTGCATCACCCCTGGGTTCCCCTCGCGGGAAGATGGAGAGAATTTTTTATCTGCGGCCAGTCTGTGCACGGCTCACACGAGCGCCTGCTCGCCGTGTGTGCCGGCGTCACATTGCCGACATAGCCTTGAATGCGGGGTTCAGTAACCTGAGCAAATAACGACGGACACCTGGGTCACTCCCACACCAAGCTCAGTGCTGCCCGCTCCGCAGATTTATACAAGCACTGACGGGACTGCCAAAAAAACCAAATGAGAAAAGCAGGCCGCCAAAATTGTTGTGGAAGGGCAACTTGCCTATAGAATGGTTGGACCTGCCTATCTTCCTAATTTTTGTTAATATTAGAATTCTGCCAGTAATTTTCCCAGACCACACAATGCTTGCAGTTAATTTATATCATTGGCGATGAATTCTGGTGGTATATCTATTATTTGCTACTAGCACCAACTCCGCGAAATGACTCAGCCATGACTCCGTTAAATAAAGGCGCATTCTTAGCGGCCAGTTCATTGTTGGATTCCCGAGCCACTGCACCACGAACGCAAAATAATGCAGCGCCATCAGAAGCTAGGCGGCATGCATTTATTTTGGCTCCATATCTGTGCGATTGTTTTCTTCAAGAAAGCATGATGAGCAACAGCATGCCTTACGAGAGCGTGCACGCGTTTCCCACGCAAGCACTGGCCGCAGCTGCAAGCGAATACGAGCCGCATTGCTCTCAACGCGACCAACAGCTTCAGCTGCTGCAGCGCTGGTACTTTCAGTGCTTGCAGCGCCCTTGCGGCATGGCGGCAAGGCAAGCATGCGAGCAAGGAGAGGGCGACATATCGCAGTGGGACACGCAGCCTCGCACCCGACATCTCAACTGCGCATGTCCGTGCGTTTTCCACGGCCGCTGCCAGGTAACGGCACCGGTATCTTCGGCCATGCGCTCCGCGGTTCGCATTTGAATTGTCCATGACTGTACAACGTCCTTTTTCGAATATCCACAGAAAGCGCCATTCCGTGCTTACACGCTTCATGCAATTAACCATGCTTCTACCGTAGCCAATGCGGTTACGTAGCCTCGCTATTGAGAACGGCTTTTTATTTTGGGCTAAATCTTAGCATTATGCGCCCCAACTTTTTCTTTCACTCGTGCACGACTTCGTTTCTTCATCAACTGCCAAATGCCAGCGAAGTAGCATGCTTGAATCCGCTGCCCATGCCAGTTTTTCATGAGCATGTAGCTGCAATTTACTCCTCGATGCGCCAATCTACTCGCAGCCAACAGTACGGCATGAAAAGTTGAACAAAGGAAAAGACCTGCATTTCTAGCTCAATATTGTAGCTTCGCGTATTGAGCGTCGGGTGTGATTTGCACTTACTGCGTATTGGCGTGAGTCATAGTCATGACGCCTCATCAAGGCCCAATACACTCTCAAGATGCACCGATCCGAAAAAGCTCTTGTAGTTACATATACCTTGCCAGCCGCACCGCAGAACGACGGAACGCCATGCACAATTACGGCGTGCTGATCGCGAACGGCATTCCACTGACAAGCGGTTTGCCACGGGTGGCGCTGTTCGAAGAAGTGAAGGTGGCGCTATACAACAACCGTCCGGTTCCTATGCCAACCGGATTGTTAACAATAGCATCTGTTCAGATATTTCTTCAAAATTTCTTTCGATGTCCATGTCACAGTTCTCATTGATGATGAATGGCAGCCTACCATTGTCCCTCAAGAAGAAAGTGCGTGACAGCTGCAACTTACCGGTACTCACCTACGGGGCAGAAACTTGAAGGCTCAGGGTTCTACTTAAATTGAGGACGACTCAGTGAGAGATGGAACAGAAGATGATAGGTGTAACATTAAGGGACAAGAAGAGAGCGGAGTGGGTCAGGAACGAATGCGTGTTAAGGTTATATCATATAAATTAAGAAGAAGAAATGGGTGCGGGCCGGCCATGTAATGTGAAGGCAAGGTAACCGTCGGTCATGAAGGGTAGCAGAATGGATTCCTAGAGAAGGCAAGTGTGGCAGGGGGCGGCAGAAAGTTACACGCGCAGACAAGATCAAGAAGTTTGCGGGGATAAGTTGGTCGCAGTTAGCACAGGACCGGGATAATTGGAGATCCATGGCAGAGGTCTGTTCCCTGCAGAAGGCGTAGATAGGCTGATGACGGCCACGACTGCCACGATGATGATGATGATGGTGATGATGATGTTGTTTGTTGTTGTTGATGATGATGGTGATGGTGATTATTGTGATGCTGATGATGATGATGATG
Organism: Haemaphysalis longicornis; assembly: GCF_048455015.1. NCBI lineage: Eukaryota > Metazoa > Arthropoda > Arachnida > Ixodida > Ixodidae > Haemaphysalis > Haemaphysalis longicornis. The sequence goes on from NW_027526361.1 coordinate 24,791,881, forward strand.
ATGATGATGATGATGATGATGATGATGATGATGATGATGATGATGATCACAGTTCTCAACACATCTGCTTGTGTATCTTCAATTTCCCAGATTCGGCTCCTGGCCCTGATGGCATTACATACGCAGCATTGTCTCACCTGGGCAACAAGGCCAAAAAATTCCTACTTGCCATTTTCAATCGTTCCTGGGAGTGCGGTTGTTTAGACGCTAGCTGGAAGTTGGGTCTTGTACCTGTTCTGAAACCCGGAAAGGTACACACGGACATCAACTCTTACAGACCGATTGCTCTACTGAGTTGTGTCGGTAAACTTATGGAGAAAATGGTGCACCTACGCCTCAATTGGGACTTGACGAACATACACGTATATCCTCAGGAGATGTCTGGTTTCAGAAAAGGCAGGAGCAGCATTGACAATGTCCTGGCCCTCGGGAATCATGTCAAGCGAGCCAAAGCCTTGCGTCGCATTACCATTGCACTGTTTGTCGATGTTAAAGCAGCGTTTGATTCTATGTCGCATGAAGCTATCCAGATAGCCTTGAAGTCCGTCGGAGTTCGAGGCCGAATGTATGCTGTGGGGTTTTGAGGGGTTAAAGTAGATTGGTTTACTTTCCCCTGCAATAGCAAAACCGGCGACGAGAGAGACTAATCAGTCTTCGTCTTCTCGTTTCGCCCAGCTAGCAAGCTATCTGCCCCCACCCCGCGGCTGCGCACTGTGCCGCGCCAGCCGCGGCGGGCCGTGGCTCACCGGAACAAAGGAAGCGACAAGTGTTTTCGCTCATTGACATTTATTACTGAATAACAAACATCCAAAGAGCATGCAGGCTAGCTGGTTGACGGCGAGGATCTAGTTCCTCGCCCGGGCAATTTAAGGGAATCGAGAGGTTCGACTCACCGCGCCAACAGTCATCGCCGGGGCGCCGCCTCAGCGCGCTCGCGTTTTCCTCGCTGGGACACCGATGGCAGCCATTGTCGCCCTCCTTTTTTTGCCCGATCCTCGAAGGAAGGAGGTCGCCAGGCGCGTCCTGACGCCTCGCTTCCCGAGCTCCCACTCCCCCCGCGCAGCTTGCCTCCTGCGCGTGCTCGCCGGCTTAAAGACAACTCCTACGGCGAGGAGGTAGATCCCCCTCGCCGACGTCTTGCCGAGCAAGTTCCCGCGAGGAGCAAGCGGTGTGGCGAAGCCGAACCAAAGGGAACGCGCTAAGGTCGCGTTCCCACAATGCATGGCTCTGCAATTATCTATCCGGCAGGTCAGTGTACATGTCTACTAAGGAAGGTGACACTGGACTTCACACTGTGCGTCGAGGTGTCCGCCAGGGAGGAATTTTAAGCTAGACGTTGTTTAACATTTCCCTAATTGGAATCGAGCAGTGCTTGCCGCCATCCGTTCTAATTTCTCTTTATGCTGATGATATATGCATTTGGTGCTCAGGAAGCAACCAGTGGATTCTGCGCGCGAGGCTTCAAAGGGCCATTAACTCAATGGGAACCTTTCTGGCAGCACGTGGCCTCGAAATATCGGCGGAGAAGTCTGCTGCGATACCCTTCACCAGGCGTGATCTATCCCGGTATTTTCTTAAACTTGGAGGCGTTCTTATATCTTACGTTGACAGCCACAAATTTCTAGGAGTGACTTTTGACAAGAACATGACGGGGTCCCCACATGTACGACAACTGAGGCACAAGCTTGAGGCGTACGCATCGATCTTCCGCATGATCTCCAGCATTTCGGGAGGTTGCTCGGTGGAGTCTCTCATCACGTTCTACAATGCACTCTGCGAGGGATTGCTTCGCCACAGCTTGCCTGCCCTCGGGCCTCTCACAAAAACCAACTCACGGCTTCTAGAAGGCTTACAAGCCAGAGTACTTCGTGTGTGCCTTGGGGTGCCTAAAAAAATTTAACCCTTGGGACTCTCAGGGACAGTAGGCGCCTCTCTCCAACGGTTCTCTGTCAGCAAGAACTCCTTCGCGCACGCTTGCGGTTTGTGACCAGGACTGTCGACCATCCGCTGGCTTGTGACTCGGAAGCCGAGGTACGTGCCTCATTACCACCAGTGTATCAGAGCCCCCCAGAGCATACCAAGCCACCATGGATATTTGCATCCTGAAAAGTAACATTAACCGTTCCCGGCATCCAGAGCAAAGCTAAGTTGCCTCAGCCTGCTCTGAAATTCTTTTCATTGGAGCACATTGCTACTACCTACCAAAATTACTCACATTTTCTCGGATGGATCAGTGATGGATACGTCATCTGTCATCAGAATATGGATCCCATCAACCCGCACAAAAATTACCGCAAAACTAGGTCACAAAACGTCGTCGATGGTTACCTGCGTTCTGCACTGCAACACATTTTAACTACTCCAGTTCAGGCATGGGCAATCTGCACCGACTCTCGAGCAGCCCTTCAGCACCTCATGGAGCTGCCACAAGAGCAACTTGCTTAAGAAATTAATGGCCTGCACACGCAGGCAATAAACAACCACCACGTCGTTGTTCTCCAGTGGCTTCCATCTCACTGCAGTGTCGCTGGAAACGAGGAAACCGACAGATCTGCTTCATCAGCGCATTTCAGCCCAATTATTACTCGAGTGCCTTTCACAAGGCGAAACGAAGCGACTCTGGCGTCATTGCTTGCCAAGAGTTCTCAGCGATTGCTGTGGACCGACCCAAATAAGACCTACGATCCGTTGCACACAATAGACCCAGAGTGTCGATTTCGGATGCCAAGCGGTCTGTGCAAGCGAGATGAAGCTGTCATGCAGCGAATACGACTGAATGTGGCTTGCACTAATCATTTCCTTTTTAAACTACGTCGAGTTTCCTCGCCCCTGTGCCCTACCTGTGAAGTTCGCGAGGACCTGGGACATGTTCTCTGAGCATGTCCTCGCTACGAACTTGAGCGCACCACGACAAAGCTTTCTCTGGGCCTGCCCGCGTCCCCCCAGATCTCTTTGAGTCACCTCCTTGGGCCCTGGCTTACAACCGGCATGGCAAGTCGCGCAACAAAAGTGCTCTTAACGTTCCTCCGGAGCACTGGACTTGTGATTGAGCTATGAACTCTCAGACAAATGACTATATCACCTGTTGTGTGTGTGCTTTTTGTGTTCGTCTGTGTGTTTGAGTGTAAGTGAGAGTATTCATATATTTTCATGACACCTTCACCCCCATTTGGTGTAGCAAGTTGGGCGCCCAGCCTGGCTGACCTCACTTGCCCATTAAAGATGTTTTTCTCTCTTTCGCTCTCCCCAGTTAGAAAGCTGTTCCTGTTTACGCACTCGCCAAAGGGCTTTGATAACGAGGGAAAACGGCCTAGCGAAATTCCACTCGAAATTAGAAGACGAATAATGTAAGCATGTCTCTGGAGAAAAAAAAGCAACAATAAGACAAGTTTCCGCAATTCTACCAAAGCAAGGATTTCAAGAGGAGGCAGCCTTGAAAGTAAGTCGTTCCCGGCGACATGTAAGCCGAGAACAGAGGCCCGCGCAATCGTACAGGGCGAGCACAAAAGGACGCAGCGGGAAAACCGTTCAACAGAAATGATGAATGCGCCGCGTCTCCAACATGCTCGGCGAAGAGCGAAATACCACCACTGGACGAGATCTTCTGAGTTCCGCTGGTCCGGCTAGGTTTTCTTGCCTGAAAACCTATAGCCGCGTTGTTGTCTTTCTTTTTTACTGTATGATCCAAGCCAGGCTTGCTGCGTGAGAGACGGCCAGCGCCCGTCGGCCTTGCCTTTGCGTTTTGAGCCATGCAGAGTTTGGCTGGGGAGGGCTTCCTCGAATATATGCTGCACGCTGTTGACAGCGTTCGATTGTACTTCCTTCACATTCTTCATGCTGGACTCGGCATGGAAACGTAAAGCTCGCAATGACCGTCGCAGGTCGGGAAGTGCTTCAGATTCAGAAAGGCCTCGAAAAAAGACTGATGAAGCCACCGGAGCTATGATAGTGTGGTAGCGTCGTTATTTGCAATGCATGAACTTTCTTTGTAGATTACCTGAACGCTAACACTGCGATAATTTGTATCTGCACAAAAATGGGCCATTGGCGAAGTTAAGACATTCAGTCGTTCTGATAAAGTAAGTAAATTAAATCAAAAAAGGACAAAATTATACCGAAACAACAAGTCCTTTAATGTGACCACTGATAGCCCAATTGGAATATTGATGAAAAATATCTTACAATCATTGTCCATGTTTAGTCCTAAGATGCCCAATAAGTAGAGAGAAAGAGAAATTATGATTTATTAGAGAGTTTCATCATCACCATCATCATCATCATCATCATCCTATCTACACCCACTGCAGGGCAAAGTTCTCTCCCATTAATCTTCAAATATTCCGGTCTTGTGCTAACTGCGACCAATTTATCCCGCAAACTTCTTGATCTCACCTGCCCATCTAACTTTGTGCCGCCCCCTGCAACGCTCGCCTTCTCTAGGTGTCCACTCTGTTACCCTTAATGATTAACGGTTATCTTGCCTTCGCATTACATGCCCCGCCCATTTCTATTTCTTCTTAATTTCAACTATGTCGTTAACACTCGTTTGTTCCCTGACCCACTCCGCTCTTTTCTTGTTCCTTAATGTTACACCTATCATCTTCCGCTCCATTGCCCGCTGAGTCGTTCTCAATTTAAGTTGAACCCTCTTAGTGAGCCTCCAAGTTTCTGCCCCGTAGGTGAGTACCGGTAAGATGCAGCTGTCATACACTTTCTTCTTCGGGGACAATGGTAGGCTGCCATTCATTATCTGAGAATGCCTGCCGAGTGCACTACACCCAATTCTAATCCTTCGAATTATCTCTGCCTCAATTATTGGGATCCGGGGTCACAACTTGGCCTAAGTAGATATAATAGCTTACCACTTCCACTGCCTCGCCACCTACCTCAAATCGTTGTGCTGTCCCGAGGTTATTGATCATTACTTTAGCTTTCTGCATATTAATTTTCAAGCACACGGTTATACTCTGTTTCTCCAGTGCGGTAAGCATGCTTTGCAATTCGTCTTCCAATTTACTTAGCAAGGCAACGTCATCAGCAAATCTGTGGTTACTGAGGTATTCTTCATGAACCCTTATTCCCACTTGTTCCCAATTCAATTTATCAACATCGTCACAAATATACAAATAAAAACAGAATTACAGGTCTAACAGATACCTACTAAAAAGCTCATCAGTGGTGAGTCAGACGGAAGCAGAACGAGGCCCAACGATGATGATTGTCCACAAATGATGATTATAATTGGTATGTACAGGTGAGAGATTGTCCCACTAGCCCACTAGCGAATAATGATTAATTCAGTCCATGAGTCCTCTTATGAACCAAGACACCAATATATATATAGATATCACATTAAAAGTGCCATGATTCGACACAGCTACTGTCCCTCTATACCTAAAACCATTGTGTGTTTCTACACTCATTCAGAGGAATGTGCGCGCTATTAGGAGTGTTCGCACATCTTCATCCCTTGGAAAAACTCCCTGAAAGCAAGACGGAATCTTTTGGTTTGGTTACGTATATTTTCCCACGGACCCAACAGTTTCGGCTAAGATAGGAGTGTCTGAGATAGCAGACTAAGCGTGTTTCTTAATTTTTTCCGCTCGGTCGCAGACAGTACTCAAGAGACATGACGCACGTCTTCAATTTGGTGTCCATAAGCACAGCAAGCGTCATCAGCAAATTGAATACGCTAAATGAATTTCTTGGTATAGGCCACGTCAAGGAGAGGGCGATGTAATAACGTGTCAACCGATCGACCCAGGTGAAACGCACAGGGGTATGCAAAAGAGCGGTCCACTTGGTATAACAGCGATTAACGATAATTATCCGCCGCCGACCAGGTTTCTAAAGTAATCTGCGTCCTCAGTTGTTTCTAATAACTTTTCACATCACCTCTAGTAACAGCCACGGTGGTACAAGTACAGTTTGAATGAGAGGTCGCTGCTAGTTTGTCTGCTCGTGAATTTCGACGTATTCCAATGTATCCGGGAACCCACGGAAATATTATTATCTTAGTTCTTCTAATTTCAGTGGCAATTACATCACATATGCGACTTGCTAAGAGATTGTTGATCGTGTAAGCCGCAATTCTATTTAAAGCTTGAAAAGCCGCTTTTTTAATTGGTGAATAGTCTCCATTTAGTCAGTGAGGTCACGTTTGCGATAAATTTGACTTCAAGACATAAGTGTAAAGCTTTGCAGCCGTCGACGATTTGGGGTACGAGTGCTTGACTTCCTGATGAATACGGAGGCTCGGTATTGTGAAACTGACGACGATGAGGTGGTTGTCGACGATTCATCGGTCTATATATTGAAAGGCGAAGATTCAAGGCAGCCTTTTATTCAGGCGATCATGGCCGAAGAACACAAAATCACACGATGATGATGATGATAATTTACAAAACGAAGAAGTGGCTGAGGCCATTGTGTGATGATGGGGATCTACAGGTGATGCATAGAAATGCGTCCTTATTAGGGGATTTGTCCTCACACTAGTTTGTCCCTCCAGGCGAGGCAGCAGCCTGTCTCAATCAGTTATCACACTATTTCCTCGTTCTGGGTGAAGGCAGGCGCCCGTCGCAATCAGTCATCACGATATGTGCAGAATCAGCATGACGTTTATGCAGATAATTGAGCGTCATATGAATCGCCGCCACTGTAGACATGTATGATTTTCTGGGCATCCCGGGGATATCAGAATTTGTGTCAATGAGATCCCTAGCCACCATGGCAAAGATGATGCCGTTAGAGCGGACCACTCACATACTGGGTATTCGGGACATCCTTATATTCAGTAGACATGGCTTGTGCTCGGGGAATTTTTTGTGCCTCGTGGTACTCTGAATGCGATTACCCCAAAACAAAACAAAAAAAAAACAATAAAAAGCAACCAATAAAATTGAATGGGTCCACGAAGTCACCGAGGTCTGTTTGATTTTAGAGGTCTAAGGGATACTCTAAGTATATAAAAGGAGGTGCTGCCTGGACTGACGTGTCCCTTCAATACCACAAAAGAAATTTCTTGTTGGGAAAACGAAGAAGCGGGCGAACAAGGTTTGCGCATTTGTTTACAACTCCCAGAGTTTTTGTGGCTTTTTTTCGTGGTTCTACTAAGGCAGCCATCAAACCTTTTAATTGATTCAAAGTTTCAAAAAGCCAGCTCACTTTAGTTTGGAGCTAATATCTTCAATAAACGAAAAGTAATTTCTCTGTTGTCGTCTAAGGACATCAGACAATCAATACCATTCTTTCCGGAAAGTCGTTTTGCGTGTCGTTTGGGGCCCTCCAAGACGGGCCCATCAGTGGGATGCGCTCTGCGATTTCTACGCTTAGTCGGACACCTGCAGGATCTGCGAACAGAGAAATAGATGTATTCGCACATCAATTCCATGTCACTTCGAAACGACGGCGGCTGTGGTTTTAGAGAATTTGTCCCGTGTAACTATTTTAATTCGGCACGTGTCCAACGCAGCGATCGCTGCAACCACGTCCTCTTAGGCTCCCGCCGAACTACTGCCACTGCTTTGTGTTTCCCGGGTATTGGACGTTAGCGATGCGTTAAAAGTCACTAAAAGTGCCCTTAATTGCGACACGCCGGGAGTTTTGTAACCGGTCGAATATCGAGCGAAAGAAGCGCAACTTTACCCGCTTGCGTCATCGTAACGACTCTCGTCATGAATCGAGAAGCGGCGTCTGCTTTGCTAGCCTTTGCTGAGAGCGGCAAAATGACCACACGTACCAAAAGCTCCGGCATCTTGCCCCCAAGGCTGGGCGTGAATAGGGCAGCCCAAGTATCGCCACACCGCCTCCGAACGGCTACGGGGGAAAACGGAGCCGCTGCGGGAACTGTTCGGAAGAACTGGCTATATATTAGAGAATTACGTGCGCGTGGGTGGCTTTTTGGTGGCCACATTTTGCGGACGCCGGAAAGACATTAACGATCCATAAATCCGCCAACAAAAGTCAGCTGTAAAGCTGCGTTGCTGAAGCCAAAGGGAGGCAGACGTGACCGAATGATACCGCGCGGCGGTCACATGCAGCGCGTTGCCGACATACCGGTACACATTACAGGCAACGGCATCGGTATGATGCTTCTATAGCGCTGCCCACCGGCGGTTATAGCGAGAGAAGCTGCAGTTTTTCTTTTGCTTTCAGTCATTCGCTAGATAGCGGGCGTAATCGACGTTGCGTAACTATTGGCGGTGTCTACTTTTGAAAACGACGCTTACGATCCGCCTTCGAAATCAGTGCAGAAAAAAATGCGAAGCTTCGTGGAGCTGCGTTCGTGTTATTTTTGACGGCCCGCTTTCGTAACTGATGCAACAAAGCATGAACTTCTGCTTCCTGCGCAAGAACAAGTGCGTTTAAATGAATGTTAGCACTTACTGGGCAGTTATCGATGTTTGTAATATTTCTCTTTTGTACGCGACAAAAGGCAACGTTTTCGGGAGTAATATTGCGAGAAACTAGAAATCGAGCGTTATGGATAGCGGCAAATTACTAGACGGCTCGATAACTAATACCTACAAAGTCAAGTTTGAGAGTGAGAGAGAGAGGGAGAGGGAGCTCTTTAATCTGGGCTGGAGAGGTCAGCTTTGCCAGCGGCAGAGCTTGCTACGACAGATGGGGATGATTGCAATGCAGTGAGGTGGATGTGAGAGATTGGGAAGCGAACAATTAGAGAGAAAACAAAAGTTAAATAAAAAGTGACACACAGTGAAATGCAAGAAACAAATCTCTGAATAAAGTTGAATAAAAAAGTTGAGCAAATGATGTCGAGGAAGCACAGAGCGCATAAGAACAAAAAGAAGAAAAAACGTACATGACGACGCAAACGTGTACACGTGTAGCCATGGGCACAATTGAAGAAAAAAATTATCACCCATTGTACAGAATTCATCCTGCCTGCACTTTGCGAATTCCGTGTGGCCTTGGGAAACGCTACGAAGGAGTTGTTCATCGCATTCGCCTCAACGTCGCTTCTACCGGCCACTACTTGCACAAGACGCGCCGAGTTGCTTCTCCTCACTGTCACGCTTGCAGTGTTTGTGAAAACATAGACCATGTATTGTGTGTGTGTCCACGCTATGACACCCCACGGCAAACCTTGAAAAAAACTTTGGGACTGCGTGCCGATGCACCCCTGAAACTTTACAACGTCATCGGTCCATGGCACTCCACTGCCGGGGCAACACGGAGTACAAGGGCCTTGGTGACATTTCTCCGTGGCTCCCGCCTGAACGAAACTCTGTGAAAGTGTGCTTCAACTTTAGTACTGTGCGTGTGCTATGTGTGTGTGTTTCTGCGTTTGTCGGTTTCGGTGTGCCTATTTGCGTTTGTTAGTGTTTGTGTGAGTTTTTGTGTGTTCGCTTCCTTCGCTCATTTTCACCCCTCGCATGTTCATATGGAGTAGCAAGCCAAGCTCGCTGCCAGGCTGACTTCATCTCTTCATCATTAAAGGCATTCCTCCCTCCCCTCTCCTCCTCAAGAGTTACAAAATTTTCTATAGTACAGAATCCCGCAATAAATGCAGCAAAATTTTGCCTCCAAAGATGAGTCATTGTTGTTGGCCAAGAAAGGGACACAACTGAAGCCTTGCTCCACGTTTGAGGGAACGCAATAAACAAAGCATATACAAATACACATTCGTTTATGCCTCCGTGTTAAAACCTGATTTCTAGAAATATTGAAAGTAAAGGGTGAATTGCGATGGACCTTACCCGCCGCGGTGGCTAGGTGGCTAAGGCGTTGTGGTGCTGAGCACATGGACGCTAGGTCGCTTCCCGGCGCGGCGGCCGCTTTTCTGATAGACGCGGAAAGCCAAAACGCCCGTGTGGTCGAGATTTTTGCGATTCCCAGGTGGCTAAAATTAATCCGGAGTGCTCCATTACGGCGCGCCTCATCGCCTGTGCAGCGTCGGCGCGTTAAAACCCCATAACCATCATCATCGATGGCTCGCTCGCTCACTCACTCACTCACTCACTCACTCACTCACTCACTCACTCACTCACTCACTCACTCACTCACTCACTCATTCACTCACTCACTCACTCACTCACTCACTCACTCACTCACTCACTCACTCCAAAACACCTTCTTGGCGCTCTTTGCCCTAGTTGGCCTTGCGCCATTAACATTCAAACATCATCATCATCATCACTGACTCACTCACTCACTCACTCATTGACAAAAGTTTTCGTTTAGCAAAGGCTAAAGTTTCCGTTTAGCAAAGTTAAGCTAAAAATTAATAAAAAACGAAGAAAGGGTTCTTACGTTTTAAAATACAGCTTCAAGCAATGTTTTAAGCAAGAGGTAAAGGGTTAACTCATAATAAGAATAACTATGAGTTTAGGTTGATAGATAAGAAAAGGCAAGAACATTCTGCACGCCCATTTTCTGAGCTGCGTACTGGCATGAAAAATACACTTGGGGAGCAAAACGGTGCGCCGTTTTAACAAAGAAGTTCGCAACTGTTTCTCACACCAGCAGTAAACAGACAACGTGAAAGTGTGGTTGCGGGTTTTATATAGCCTGAGGGTCTGATGCTTGCATTCTGATCTAACAACGTAGGCAGTTCGAGCAGCTAAGACTTCTGGCTCATCCATCACTTTCGCCTCTCGTTGCATTTTCCGGATCTCGCACCTTCTGAGTCGATCTGCAGACGCGAGCATCTTTCACACACAAGATCGGACGAAAGTTGTTGCTGGCACGGGTGGCTTACCGTATTATTCACTTCAAGGAATGCTCGAGTCGTCGTTCTTTTTGATGGCACGAAAGCCTGCCTGCTTTTTGCTTCAGTATATCTTTCTATGCTTTCCTGGCTTTCATCTCTCCAGACAGGAAATTGAGGAAAAGAAAGAATGTTACGTGTCAGCCACCCTTTTACTTGTATTTTTGATGCATGAAACTACAAAGTAATAATATTGTTAGAGGGTCATGTAGGCAGCAACCTTTCGTCTTTTCATTTCGTTTAGTTCTTCCTTTGAAAATGCGGAGGCGCATAGCCATGAACAATGATTAAAAGTGGGCCTGAAGTAACATTGCGTTGATTCAATGTTTTAACCTCCTGAAGCTTTGTTCTTTAAATACTCGTGCAGTCCGAAGTCCTTGACTTCTTGAAGGGCGACAATGTAGACATTCTTTCGGTTTTTCTCGCTGTGTTCTGGGTCCTTCTAAATAAATTATTTGTTGGTAGCATTTTTTGTGTACAAGCGTCCAAGCTAAAAATATGAAGGCTTGTATTTAAATAAATAAATAAATAAATAAATAAATAAATAAATAAATAAAAATAAATAAAAAGCCAATGGGGTACCAACGCACTCAGCGTTCAGGGGCATTTCTAAATGTTTTACTACTTACAAGTAAACAAGTACAAAACTCTCATGATTCAGCATAAAAACATATAGCAAAGGGACAGGACGCTCCTCTAAGAGAATTCAGAGCGAACGGTTGCCTGGTTTACTTTCCCATTAGTAACTCAGTACCAAGCGACTTATGATGATGATCATGTGCAAATGAAGATTATAATGGTTATGTACAGGTGAGAAATTGACCACACCGGTGGACGGTGGATAGGCAGTCTACGGGAGTTTGAGGATGCAGTTAAGTCCAGGAGTGCACGAGTAAGCGCTCACAATAGTAATTTCTTCACAGAAATAAATGAGAACGAATGCTCACTAGATGGGAACATGTAGAATAAGAGCAGTTATCATTTAAATGGAACAGATAGTGTAACTTTATTTCGTCAAACATAAGGAAAGTGGGGACAAAATTCTTAATATGCAGCCTACAAAGCAAACAGTAAGACAACGGGCCAACAATAATTGTAGAAAACCAAATTTCCCCAAAGGTAACAAGAAAAGATTACCTGGACAGTTTTGTGGGATATATTATAAACGACATTCCGCTCTGAAAATGTCGGAACTAACCATTTATTTGACGTATCGATGAATGAATGAATGAATGAATGAATGAATGAATGAATTAACAAAAATAAATTAAGCCGTCCCACAACTAAGCAACCACTCAACCATTTTAATAATGTCACAAAAAATCCCTAGAGAAACGAAGCTTTTGGTACGGTCGATGTATAGACTAACGGAAACAAATGATTATGGTACAACGGACATGGTTCAGGAGGAGGCGACAAGAAAAACCTCCCGTGTGTCGAGATTTCAGGGCACGTTAAAGATCTCCCAGTCGTCGAAATTTATCCAGAGCCCTTCTCTATGACATGGCTCATAGCCATGCCATAGAGTGCGTTAAATTCACAGGCCAAAATTTCAGAAAAAAAAATTAACTATTCCGGTTACCCCTTCAACTTACCGTTCTCGGTGACGATTGGCGCCTAAAATATTGTAACCACGACGCTTGACTTACTGCCACATCGTAGCAGTTTAATGTGAAATTCATCACCATTGTCTTTTGTTTTGCGTCACTTTTACTTTAACTCACATGTTCTAGTATTTACGGTCTCATCAACAATTCAGTAACTTCTTCTCTGGCGCTCTTTGCCCTTGTTGGCCTTGCGCCATTAAGCACCAACCATCATCATCATAATGTGAAATGGCAAGAACATACATGGTGTTCTTAGGGCGTAGCCCTTCGTCGCTTGTCTATGGGCTGAGCCGCGTCGCCATCGTCGTTACAGAGTGAACGATGGCAAGAGCAACGAGTGAACGAAAAAGCGAACGATGAAAGAAAGCAAAGGAGGAGAGTGTCGCGAAATTGGGAGGGGAGGGCGGCTCGCCATGGCGGCGCGCGCCAGCACTCTCCCGGGGTTGTGGTGGTTGTGATTCATTAACAAAGGAGGAAAGAGAAAAGGCCTGGGGTATTGTTGAACTCAACGGGGAGTTCACCCTCATACAACCCAGTCCAGGGAAGGAGATTGGGGCTTCAAAGGATAGGAAGAGAGAAGGGGGAAGAGAAGAGCGGTAGGAGAGTGGTGTATAGTCTATATCGCGTTCGTTTCGTCCATGACTCGATAGCTACAAACGCAGCGCTAGTCCTGTTGTAACCAGGAAGTTGAGTAGGTGCTGCAAGACCTCCCGTCGAATGGCGTCCGGTCCCGTGGGGAACAGGAAGTCTTCTAGCTTGTGGCGTGGGGCACTAAGTCGCTGGCGTGCGGCCCGGAGTTCTGTCCTCGCGGTGTCGTGCTGGCGGCAAGAGCACAGTAGGTGCTCTAGCGTCTCGGGCTCTGGGCAGTCGGCGCAGGTGGGGGACGCTCGGCGGCCTTGGTAGTGCAAGCGCGCTCCCACGTTGCAGCAATTGAGCCGCAGGCGAAGCAGGAGTGACCGGGCGTCTCTGCTAATGCGTCCGGGCAAGACCCGTTGGGCCTGGCCACTGACTACTCGGGCATCTGGATGCATGGCCTCCACCGCTTCTCGTGCCAGGATAGTCCTTGCAGCGTCAAATGACACCACATTCAGTGAGGCTGGGACCCCTGCCTGGCGAGCAGCACCTTTGGCCAAGGCGTCTGCAACCTCGTTGCCCATGATGTTCACGTGCGATGGCAGCCAGTGAAGTCGCAGTGGACACCCCTGCGCTTCCACCGCATGAAGCTTGGCCGCCGGCGACCGCTCAACGTAGCCGCTAGAGCTGGCTGGCTGGTCGGCGGCACGCAGACAGAGGAGGGCAGACCGTGAGTCAGTCAGGATGATGGCCCCCCGGGCCTGGGTGCCCTGCTTGAGAAGAAGATCCGCGGCCAAGTGGAGTCCAGCCAGCTCTGCGTGGGTGGATGAGGCAGGGAAGGGCAGGCTGCACACCTGGCTGGTGCCGACTTCCAAGGCCGTGCAGGCGGCTATGGCTCTGCTCATCGACTGTTGCACAGATCCATCCGTGTACACTTGCAGATGTCCGGCAGCGTCGTCCTGCAGCAGGACAGCCACCACTAGGTGGACGGACAAAAGTGGAGTAGAAAGTGTGTGGTGGGGGAGGGGAGAGGGCAGCATTCTGTGCCCGCACTAGGCTCTCGATGGCGCGACGCTGGGGGAAAACGTGAGGGGGGGTGTTCGCGTACGATCATTTGTGTTCGCTTTCTAAGACGCAGTTTGCGGTCCCTTCCTGAGACGCGCTTCGCGCGGCCGACCAGAGGCTCATCACCGCTGCCGTCGAGAGAACCCACGAGTGAGTGCTGCCTCAGCGCACTGCTGCTGCGCCCAAATATCGCATTGGGGAGTATCGTAATCTCCAGCCATTTTTTTTACTAATATTCTTGATAATGTAGTTTCCGAACGTTAAATCCCTCGGTCCGAAAGTGTCGCGCCATATTTTTCCACCAGCTTGAAATTGCTCTGTTGCAGATGAGATTTTAAAATGTGGTAAAGTTGTGGAAATTGCACCTCAAATAACACGATTCGGTTAAGTCGCTGCCGCTGTCCAGCAAGAAAGTGACGCTAGGAAAGGGAGCAAAGATACGGAAGCACTATTGTAATAGAGATGAATAAAATGACGCAGCAACATAACGCAGCAAGCCGGTACTCTCACCATAATTACCTAAAAGAAGCACGCCCGCCTCACACAATCCAACAATAGAAAAGCTTGAAAGAATTACCATCGCTTTCGTTATATTTGGTTCGAATTGCATCTTTTTAATGCTGGTGAGCCACTCATTTCAAGTATTTGCTCACAACAACATAGCCGTTGCTTGTTATGCTTCACATCTGTGGGAGCAACAAGTGCACGCTTTATCAGTATCGCACATTTTATTTACATTGCAAGTGGATCACAAACTGAGTTTACTAAGTGTGCTCAGCAATATTATACGTTATTTTGATTTAGTCATTGCCTCTTGTGCGTCGTGTTGAGTTTTTATCCTTTTTCACACTAGACGCGTTTGTTCTACAAGCTACTCTTTCATGCCTTATGTGCCGTGTATAGGGCTCATTATGCTGTGGCACAAATGCAACACTGCCTCATCTTTTCCCGTAAACTTCAGAGCCATTGACTCAGCTCAACAACAAATTTGTATGTCTGTTTCATGCTCAGCAAAAGGCAGTCATAGACGTTCTTTCTCTTTCACTCACAGCGATCTGACATGAACATTCTTGTGAGTCATTGTAACTGCCATGCAACTCATTTACTTGCGTTCAGTTTATACAAAAACAAACTTCGAAGCGAGAATTGGCGGCTTTCGCCTCTCTGTTAAACTGCAAGACACTTTGATGTCGGCTTCATTACGTCCCAAACATGTATTGACGGGGAGAAATTCCAGCGCCAAATAAGTAGTCAGATATCAAAGGTGGAATGCCCAACTACCTTTTATGAATACCGCTCTAACACCCCATATACGCTTAATAAATGGTATGCGTTTGGGGACGGTGTAGGAGGTGTTGTACGAAAATACGAAGGCCTTAAAACATTAATTTAAATTAGGGGGGTTTTACGCGTTGAAGCTACTAATGAGCTATTAGGTGCGCTTTGGCGGTGGGCTTCAGGTTAATTTCTACCGCCTTAGGATCTTTGACGTGCCTAGACCGTATGTATCCACCCCCACCCCCCCCCCCACCCTCCCAAGAAAAAATAAAATGCTATAGACAGACTTTTTTTAAAGTTGGCTTTACTGTTATACACAAAAGACATTGCTAGGAAGGCATAGTTAAGGTCAACACAAGAACTGTGAAGTCAAAGTATGATGACTTGTGGTCCTTTATATGAAATACTTCCGAGAAAGAGAGAGTGTATACCTGTGAAGCGCTATATACTCAACCGCTTTAATTTCGTGTCTACTATACAGAAATTTATTGCTGAGAAGGCATCTTATCAGGGATAATTTAATAAAAGACATATCGCTGAAGCAAGGCCATGGCGTCTTTTATTCAATTCAATTTTTTTCTACTTTTACAAGAAATAGCTTACTTTTACTTTCAATATTATTTCAAATTTTTTACTTTTTCCTTTTTCCTACTTTTGCACATCTGGGGAGAGTGTGACACAGCAAGCGTTACAGATGGACAGACGGTTTTCCTTGTCAATTCCTCATAGAAATGCGTAGGAATTCAGGAATTCCCCGGCGCAGTTTAGTCTGCTTACCTGATTCAAAGATCGAAAGCCTCATGATGGTAACCAATCACCTCTTAGCAGCTACACTGTATTAAGTGCAGAGCCCTTTATGGGCTCGCCTTTTCGTCGTAGCTCGCTGTAACCTTCGATGTCAAGCGAATTCCGGAATCAGGCGGCGCCGCGGGATAACGGACCCAAGTAGAGCTTGTGTACCGTCGTAAGGAAGTCACGCTGGGGCTTCGAAAACCACGCGGTTTAAATAGTCATAACCATTCGATACCTCGTGAACCGCTGGTGCTTGTCATGCATCTCCCCGTTGTTTAGCGCAAACAAAACTGCAGGTACATTCGAGGCAGAATATACGTAATTAACCGGCCGCCCCCACGTTAATTTAGTTAGGAACGCTCGTTGGGTTGCTTTTTGAGGTAGTAAGGAAAAAAGCGGCCGCGCAAGAAAACAAAATGTGGTTGATTCCTCATTACTACACTCATTGCATCCGAAATTGTACACATGTAAATTCTGCATGGAGCCATGCATTCTCTACCACATGGTATGGGAGTGCCTCCACACGCCATCCTTTGCCCCAAACACAAATCCCTCATTTGAGCAGTGGGCGGGTCGGTTGACCAGCTCCAACCCGGATCACCAACAACATCTGGTAGAGCGGGCGAGACAGGCCGCCAAGACCCAGGGCTTCCTGGACTAAGGAGGTCCCCACCTGGCGGTCAACCCAACAACATTGACTGCTCCATTAAATGTTTATTCTCCTCCTCTCCTCTCTCATAGGAATCGGTAAAACACGAAAGTGAAATGTGCAGCGAAATCTGCAGCTGAGAATAATTTGCGAATCGACTGCTCTCTTTTGGGTGTGCGGTGTGCTTGGCGAGCGACGTCCTGCTAGCGGGTCGCTTCGTCAAAGATGTAGTGGCGTCATTTCCGTGACGAATATGGCGTCAGTGAAATATTGGTGTATACCGGCATAAAAAATTTTCGCGTTAAAATATAAAACCCGAAAACGAACAACCGTAAGTGTAACATACTCTTTAGTACCAAATGTTGCTCTCCGCAAGAAGACCCTTTCTGCAGGGTTGCACCCTTTACAGGCCGCTTGCTTCGTTGTACTGACGGCATTTCCGTGACGGACATGATGTCACCGAAATCTTGGTGTATCCTGGAATAAAACATTTTCGTGTTAAAAACACTTTCGTGTTTCGTGTTCGTGTTTTTGTTTCTTTGTCTTTTGCCGCGAATTAATTCAACAAGCCTACTCGTAAGACGCGTCAAACTTACGCAGAATTAGTTTTCTGCGCGGTTGGGGTGCCCTGTTACTTCACGTTTTACATGCCCCACATTACTCTATACGTACATTCATTTTACAGCGCTATGAAGTTTGCGCACCACCCTTAAAAGATATTTTAGCCAATCCCCCACATGGATATGTGACACGACTGAAACAACAACCAACTCAAATGTGTATGCCATCGCTGCCAACGTTGCTGCCAACCTGCGGACGAAGCGTGGTGGCAACGCACTCGGCTTCTACTTCGGGAATAGGGTTAAGACCCAATTGGAAGTCAAGTGTGTTTTTATATATGGTTTGCTGCGGCGGTCATTTTCTGTACCACACCAACACAACAACAACAGCGACGATGGTTTTTCATTGAGTAGGGTGTTTAAGGCTTTCGAAAGTGCTGTCCTCCTCATACTGTACTCAATGTTAAGATAAGTAGCTTGTGCCCTACTTCAACTAGACGACCGGAACCCTTGCGACGTGGCGAAGTGTGGTCGGTAGCTGTGATGACTACGACCCCGCAAGTGCCATGGGCAGTAAGCCTCACCGGTTGAGTATTGCGTAAAAGGTTCGGGTCCATTCCTTAGATTTTCCAGCTTAACCGTCTTTGAAACAGAAGCTTCTGGCGTTGTAAAATGGGTTGTTCTATCGTCACTTTGGTCGGCACACTTAAACAATAAGGGCAAGCTTGTAGCCAGTGCGCGGAGAAAACTCATCGCCTCTCATGGATAATGTAATGGCTGGTAATCAGCCCATTATTCAATTAATTTATCACAGTGTTAATCAAGAAATGATCAGCTGGGTGGTTGGGATCGTTGAACCAAAACAATTTTGAGTTGTTGAAGATCCTGGGTATTTGTGCAAACTTTCATAAACTTCATTCCGCAATTGTGAACGTGCTGTCCGATGCAGCTTAGTTCTTGCACGCCGGCTTTCCCTTTTGAGCAGTTCATACAGTTCGGGCTCAGATTTCACTGAGGAGCTTTTACATCAGAGCTGTGAGGCCGTGGTTTGCCGTGATTACCGTGGTTTGATCGAATACCCGCTGCGCTATATCTCGGGACTCCGTCTGTCAGTCGATATGGGCGTTAATGGAAACAAGGAAGCATCCGCAAAAGCCAACTAATGGCAGGTTCATTGAAATTTCGAAGTTGGGGCAGCGAAAATGCCCAAGAGCAATATCGTACATGGCTGCTTCCCTCGGGAAATTTGTGCGTGCGACCGTAACGTAACGCGTTGCGCTTGTATCGATAAACGGCCATAGGCTTTCACATTTTGATATGACTCTCTAATTGGCTCTGGGAAAGGTTGTTCCCGGTAGCGCATGTGTGTCTAGCAGTGAAAGCCGACTTTAAGGGTGGCTTGATATAAATTTACCCTCGTTATAAGTAGCACTTATATAGCGAATTATCGGTTATAGCGAACAAAATTCGAATGCTTCATTTCAGTGGCACTTATTTTCTTATAACGGAAAGGAAACCGCCAGAGCCGCACGTGATATTGGCTGTAATGAAAAAAATATTTGGTTCGTGCGCGGCTGAAAAGTCGAACTTTAGCATATAGACGCACAATACAAAGCTTGAAACATAACAGAACCAAACTTCATACTGCTCACTGCTGTGAAACGCCATCAGGCAAAGATCACATCCTTTTCCAAATAAATAAGAACGCATGGTTATGTAGTCAAATAAACTTTATTCTGTTGTAATTTCACGTTCTCGTGTTCCGGTGCATTTAGTTTAAAATGCCCCAACGAGACATGTAACATCTATCTCGTTTATAGTGGGTTCGAAGCTTAAAATAATGCCTTTTTGAATCTCGGATTTTTTGCGAGACAGATTGCCGATATTTTATAGCTGATTTTTAACTCCACGATAAAAGAAATACCGGATATAAGAAACTAAACTTACTGCCCCGAGAGCTATTCGCTATAACAAGGTTCGGCTCTTTAACAGTCCAGCCAATTAGGATGTTTTGTTTGCTTGTTCGCACCTATTTTAGTTGTTGTACTGTAGCGTATGTATAAAGATAAAAAAATTGAGTGGTTAGAAAGAAGGTTGAGGAGAGACGAGATAAAATCAGGGCGAATATGCAACACCGTTGTAGTAAATGTACGCTGTCTTATTATTACAGCGCCTTTTGTCTCAAATTGCGGTCTTTCGGTGAAAAATACAGAGTAAGGAGGGCATCGTTTCTCTGGTTCTGAAGCGAACAAGGCTACCCTTGATTCATTTCTTTCCGAATCGTCCTGTAAAAAATAGATTATTTTGAGCACTTTTATGTCCTGTTGTCGTGGAGTCTTAGTTGCTCTGCTACGGGGCTCGTAGTTGGTACGAACCGATGAAAAATAGTTATAAATAGTAATAGATAAAAAATAGCATTATAAAAATAAAAAAGTATGCTTTTCCCGCCAGACTTCACAGTAATAAACTACGTGGCGATTAGTGACTGATGTTAATTGTGTGAAGTAGACATGACAGAATAGCTCTACGTAGCTATTCTTTGTTACCATGTCATAGGCTAAAAATATACGGATCGATAGGCTACACACATGACGGCCTTGTGCTAATTTTAGATTGCATGGATTACAATTATACGGCTTCGAGAAAACGCATTTTATGCGGCAGGTACTTCGATTACACTCCGCTTTAATTGTTACTGTTCCATTCATAAACACCCGGGACTGCTATCATTCCGTATACGAAAAAAAGCTGCGCTTGGTTGTTTGACTCTCCTTACTAATACACGCGTTGTTCGCACGATGCAGTAAAACATCGATAATTCAAATTGTTTTGAACAAGAAGAAATAATCCTGGTTGGGTGGGGTTCCAATTGATGTAAAAGTGCAACAGTGGCGAGAGAAGCGCTCCGAGCTTAGATCTTCGGCATTGAAAGCGGATTTCTGTGGAAGCCGTGTTACCCGAATAATTACCTCTTTCAGCAAAATAAGCCTGCGACTCACCGACCAGAAACATTTTTCGGAGATCAAATCGACACGCTTAGCATTCTGGAGATTTTTTCTTGTTGTCTTCTCAGCAATCTTTTGCGGGAATGAAGTAAACCGGACAAAGGGCGAAAGCGGATTTCGGCCATTAAATAAGGGATCAAACCCGTACAAAAAAAAAAAATAACCCCTACGCAAACGCGTAGGATGTTCTTGAAGGAAGGCTTTGGATACGGCTAAGGCCCGGCTTAAGTCCTACTCAGTCTCTCAAAACGGCAGTGAGACTGCTTCACCGCAGAGCTGTTGAATAGCCAATCTTTGAAGCAAAAAGGGCAAAAGCAGTGACGAGACCCGGCGTACGATTTTACTTGTGTGCGCTTCACCGTTCCTGAAAGGATAGCTGAAGGCAAAATACAAGTCTTTAGGTCGATAGATTAGCTCACCCAGAACACGGGTATTCCACTCTTACGCGTGGCTTTTTTAAAAATAAGGTTGAAAATAGCGAAAACGTGACACCCTGTGGCACCACCACAGGCCATATCACGCAACTTGTTAAAACGGCGTGATAAATATTTAACTATACACCCAATCAGGAAAGACAAGAAAAATTTCTGTAGTTTGTCGTATTTTCGAGTGTCGTACTGTCGTCCTGTCGTATTCTTGTCAAGTCGTAATTTTAATGTTCTGTTGTGTGCGGTATTCCTGTCCTAATTTTGATGTTCCGTCGTGCCGAGTTCCTGTTTTGTCGTGATCTTGATGTTCCATTAGTAGTTGCACATGGTTTGAATGTTATTGCCCATTGTTGTGATTACATAAATGTTTATCGTTGAGAAAATTCACTTTCGTTGTTACGACAGAAACGTCTGTCGTAACAACAGATTGCTTTGTCGTAACAACAGGACTTCTGTTGTCCCAACAAAGTTTTTTGTCGCATGACAGGAATTATTGTTAGGTTTTCGCGGTATTCCTGTTGTGATTTTAGACCGTGCACCTTCAGAAGTTCATAAATACTTAACTGGAAGTTTTTGTAATGCTATGTTTGAACGTCGACGAACAAAAAGAAATCTCGAAACAATATCATGGAAGCCCAGTGGATGAACAAACGCCAACAACCTGGTGTTGGTTTCGGTGCGATACCTGCTACAATATTAGGGCAGATAATTGTGTGACGCTTGTACAGTCTGTGTGCATAGTCACTTTTATTATGAAACTCTGTGGGCTTTTGATGCGTTGAAAATATACCCAATAACGCTGTTTTGGCTTAATTCAGTATGTTCAAGTGTACACAAAATCTGGTGAACTTAAGGTCTTCCCTGACTTCCGCTAGATGGCGCTACTCGTACATGCTTGCGGCGATACCGCTATGCGAGCCGGCGTGCGGGGTCCGCACACAAGCGGTTGGTTCTTGTCAATATTCGCGCGGCCTAAAAATGGCAATATGCTTTTTGTAGCGCAAGCTACACTACGGGCAGTCTTCGCGGGGTGACCAGTTTTGGCATTGAGCGGTACAGGTCAAATCACACCCTTTTCCGCAAGCACCCAGCACGGAGCAGCGGTCCGATAACGGGGAGAAATAAGCGAAGAGGGAATGCAGACATGCGCGAGACCCGTGCGCGGGACGTGGCGGAGAAAGGCGAGGAGGACGCCACCGCAGGGATAAGTGCACGCCACGAAGGAAGGGCACGAGGCCACGTGCGACGCAGAACCGTTTGCGATAGAGGAAGAGGAATATCCAGTGGTGGTCCCTCGTACAGCGGCGAGGCTTAAACAACGCCGTGAGGCGAAAAATGGCTTCACTACCTTTACGTCTTACGCAATAGTGTGAGCTTCCTTCAATTTTTCTAACAAAGCATCAATACTGATCACGATTCTCATAAAGAACTGCTTACTGGTCCGGGAAAACAAAGGACGCGGGAGTTCAAGAAAACACCACTGATTTGAATGAAACTGATGAAACCGCTTGGCACGTCGTAGCGTTGTATTCGGATGCTTCTGTACCCTTCTTCATCACCTCTGCCTTGTTTGCCTCCGGTTTATCGTGGCGTAAACAGTGGCTGCAGCAGCCTCTGTTTGCGTCATGGAATCGCCGCGAGGAAAACCAGGAAGAGAAATGCGTTGATTTATTAGCGATTTCTTAGCATTTAAGGCTTCTGTGGGCACCGAATCGACGCTAAAATGGCTGTTGGAATGCCGGACTTTCGTTTGAAACCAACCTGCTCGAGGCCTTCAGTGCCCCTTTAAATTAAAGCAAGCACAACGTTTTACAACCGGTGGCGTCACAGTACATGTCCTTTTCAAAATCAGCGCTACTCTTTTTCCGGCATGCAACGGCGTTTCATAGCGCTTATTTTGCCGTAGACGCTTCCATGGTGGCGTCTACAGAATTCGAACTGCATCTTTACGCCTATTGCCACGACAGTTATATGTTTTTGCGAGCCAACGCCCACACAAAAGTGAAATTTCGGGCTAGCCTTTCCTATAGAGCACTCACACTAAAATGTATTGTAGCCCTAAATTCTAATGGAAGCATTTTTCTGAAAATGAGAAATTTAATATCGGCAATTTTAAATTGGAACTTAACTTAAAACTTCAAATCAGTTTAAATATAACCTCCGTATTTAGTTTTTCTTCCGTAAGGGTGCATCTAAACCTTCTTGAGGGGCAACTTTATACCACTAGCCGATGAAGGAAAATGAAGGGAGAGTTTTCAAGCGACGCTTTCTATGCCCCACTTGCGCCGTAGGTGGTAACACCAAAACGCACTGCAGAAAGGCTAATTTTACGCAAAGGGTTTCCACAAAGGACACATGATGATACTGAGGATGATTAAACGCGAAGCGCCGAAAAAAACGCTTACCGTGGTCGGAATCGCGCTTAAAAAGATGACCTCTATCCGATTGCTCCATTCCGCTAAGGTCAGAGCAATTTGGATTTTACATTCTCTCTTTGAGTCAGGTACGTTGCATTGAAGAAAGCTTCGCATTTTAACCATCTTTCTCTCAAGAAAGGGATTTTGAATTTTTATAAAGGAATCACGTGTCTTGGTCTTCCTGATATTTAGCAAGACGCTCAAAAGGAACAAATTTCAGTTTCTGGTCGCCTATAACAAAGCTTCTGATTTTCTTACGTCCATGTTGCTAAAATCAATGGGTGTTCTTTCGGTGCGTATGTTGTTTTGAGAAGGCGGTATTGCGTGGTGTTTTCGGTGAACTGTTCTTACACCCCCTCCAAGACACAAACACAGACAAAAATATTAACGCTATGAAACTACCAATGATGCATATAATTACAAGCGAGCACATAACTTTTCCCACGAGCTTGCACGGCCTCATCAAGTGCATTACCTTGTAAGACATGATCGGGACTGGAGGCTGTAAAAACGAATAAGAGCAAAAAGTGAGGTTTCAGCTGCAGCTCTGTGCACTAGTTTTATTGACTATAAACTTGCGTTGCAGATACAAATATTCGAATTGTTCGGCGGAAGGATACGAGCGCGAGGAAAAGGAGGCTTGGGTTACTTGGCATGGGCAACAGGAACTCGGCGGTTCTTCAAAATAGCTTCCCGGCGAAGACGGAGTGTGTGCGGCCATTTTTTCTTTCGCGGTTTGAGGTTGAAAGATTAACCCTCCACTCCTGTGCATGCTTAACTTTCAGGCCAAGGAAATTTTGTCCACTATTATATTGAATACAGATAAAGGTATCGAGGCTGTAAGTCGTTCTACAACTGAATAATATATAAAACGGAGTGCTTACGGTGTTCTTGGGTTCTTCATTCGACGCTTTTCAGTGAAGTTCGGCAGCCCTTGAAGCACGCGGGCCACTCGAAACGCATTGCATGACTCATTACAACATCGCCGGCAATTTTTCCAATAATGAAAATCTTCGGCGAATACTATTTCTAACAATTACATAATTACATATTTGAGCAGTATGACGCAAAATTTCCGGTTTGCTGTTTTGTCCTAACTTGCTGTTCATGATGAAGACGCAAACGTGCAGCTCGTTGTCTGAATAGCGTCAGTCACACTGATTCCGCTCTGGACACACTGACTAATCAAGGCCGCTACTTCTTGAGACCTTGTCTGCAGCCTTGTGCTGCCCTCTGAGGGCTTGTTGCGAAACTTCTTTCTAAATTTTTTATACCAATTCATGTTCACGTTAGTTGCCTATTCTTGGCACTGATGTTTCAGATTAGATAACGGTTTTTATTTATATATTTCTTAATTATTCAACTACATTGTTTCACGCATTTGTACAGAGAAAACATTGGTGTCAAAATCATCTGGCTCTTAGAAAGGCTTCTAATAGTGGGCCGATGCAGATCGTTTGTACACAAACGCCGACTCAGGTTATAAAATGTACTGGATCGACAATAATATATGCGCAAAACAAAAGCTGGAAACCAATTTGGTTCCCCAATTTCGACTTAACGTGTGGCAATTACCGAACAGGCATTGAAAGAATGAGGCTGAAATATTTACAGGCGGGAATTATTTAATCTAGAAAAAATACAGGTTCATTATTTTGGTATACTTTCTTAACGAAGACGGAAATTAGTGCTCTACTTTGCAGTGATGGTTAGCCTATTCCATATTTTCGTTGTAATTTAGTTTATTGTGCCTTTACATATAAATTGTTTACAGCTGCAATGTTGAAGGTTCTGCTTGTTTGTTGTCTGATGTCTCTTAGAGACGATAAATAACTGATTTGGGAGGAGGTTGTTATTTTTTAGTATATTGTAGGTAATACCTGGTTTTATAGTCTCTGGCGACTAAGAACGGCATAATACCTAGCTTTTCAAAGATCGGGGTTGAGTGCTCCGTACGATTCGACGAAGTGATATTTTTTGCAATTTTGTGATATTTTCCCTTTTTTGCCCCTTTTGCCCTTTTTTGACAATGTATTGATTGTGTCTAGGTACGATGGTTGAGTATAGCCCCATACCTACATAAAGTACGCTAAATGACAGCGAAATATGCTGAAATACAGCATTCTTAAAGTTTGTTAGGGGAAATGCTGTCGTGCTTGATATACGGTAATAAAACGGGCTTTGCTCAGCTTTGAACGATGTTATTTATATTGGCTTTAAAATGTATTCCCTTATCCATTGTTTCACCAAGATAGCAGCAGGATACAACTTCTGAAGCTGTATATGTTGATAATTTAGATTTACTTTCGTAATGCGTTCGTTTCGGAATTAAAATATCATACATTTATTTTGAATAAATTTATTTCTAATATATTATTACATAAACCTTCCACTACATTACTCAGTAGCTTATTTGGGGAGGATTCTATTTGCTTAATTTACTTCCCTGAAATTAGTAACACTGTGTCGTCAGCGTGGATTATTGTTTGCGCGTTACTAATACAAAGTGTAAGATCGTCTTTGTACAGTGAAAATGAAATAGGTCCCAGTACAGAGACCTGTGGGACGCCATGGGTCATGGGAAGGAAGTCTGAGCACCCTGCGTCAACCTGGACACACTGCTGACGGGATTGTAGATAGCTTCTAAAGAAGCTTTGAGTATTGTCACGGACACCATAGCGTCCCAGTTTGTTTATTCGTATTCCATGATCTATGGAATCTAAAGCTTTCGGGATGTCTAAGAAAACACCGATAACAATTTTGTGTTCATTTACGCAGTTGTTAATAATAATTTTAACGCAAGTCACCGCTGTGCTAGTCGATTTGTTCGGGGGAAAACCATGTTGGCTTTTGGTTAAAGGAGCATATTTTATTAAATACGCAGTAATTCGCTTTGTAATAGATTTTCAAAACACAAGTTAATTATAGAAAGTACTGAGATTGGTAGATAATTACTTAACAGATTTTGGGCGCCACTGGTGTTATTTGATGAACTGGTGTTATCTTGGCTTTTTTAACAAATCTGGATATTTACCGAAGTGGTAAGCAGTATTGATATTTTAGCTACGTAAGGGAAAATCCTGTCGAGATTAGATTTTAGTAGGTTTAGTAATATCCTATCGCAACCAGTCGCCTTACCAGTTGGGATTGTTAGGATGACATTGCTTATTTCCTCAGGAGTAATATAAAAAATGCAAATGACTGCAGTTGGTGTACCGGAAGTTTTACATTAAAGGGGTCCTGAAATACCTTCCGCCGATGCATGGGTGTACATGTAACCAAATAAAGCAATGTATTAGCAATCTCCTCCCGCAAGAATGTTGTTAAAGCGATGAGTATTAGCTGAGAAATCGTAAATCAAAAACCTCGCATTATCGTCGCGCCGCGTTTCCTCCTCCTCTCAAATTATTCTTCGCTGTTGACGGCGCGAGAGCTTTCCCTCCCATCATGCTGCGCTCCTCAGCGCTGACGTACTTCCGCTATTGTGGTCCTGAGACTGCCGTCTGCTACGGGCAAGCTTTGTTGACACCATGAATCCCGCACTCCGCTCAAGGTTGGCAAAGCGAACGAAAAATCTGGCCGCATGTGTGCGGCGGCCTGGCCTTGCCCTTTCAAGGTGTACGTTGCTGCAGTTGCTATCGGCGGCACGTGACTTTTTATCGGCGGCGAACTCGCAGCCGCACGGGGAGGATCGTGCGCTCGTCCCCTTTGATGCACGCGCACTGTTTATCCAAAAAGCGCCGTATCAGATGTGGCCCAGCTGGTGCCGGGTCTTATTCTGCGGTGGTGGTAATTCCTGCTGGCGGCATGTGAAAAAGACATTTTAAACCGATACAGAACCCGTGCACAAAACGCTTCAGTCATGTGACCAGTTCAGCTTGGGGCGACGCGTGGTGGAGAGCGGCAACGTTGGCAAAACATGCTCCGCCGTGGCTCTGAGCTTTCTAGCGCTGGAAAGAGCGCCATTTCTTTGACAATCTCAAACATCGGTTGCCTTGGCAACAAGGCACAAACCGCTCCAGAAGTCAGTTACGGTTGCGTGATCCCGGTTCAGCTCTGGGCCCCACCTCGCGACATGTGGGCACTGCAGGCGTACCACTCACTCCCATTGGGGAGTGCGAGATGCGTTTGGCATTACAGGAGGCGATGGTGTGTGTGTTGTGGACGCCTTTGTTTCGCGATGAAATGCGACGTTGTGCTTCTGCGGGTGGATAGTGCTTCTCATGGTCTGGATTATCTTTCTCGAGCGACGGACGACTCAACCCCGCATGGAGTATGTGCAGTGTGCATGGCTAAAAGCCATCTCGGCTTGTGCGCCAGAGTTAAGTGAGTTACTGTTCGTCCCCGCAAACCGCGCGCGAGGTGAGTGCCGAGTTGACGACGGGCAGGAGGAGGCAACCCATCGTCTGTCCATCGCGGTTCAGACTTGCAACGCATGTTGTGACGTCGTGTTCGCTCGAAACGCATCCTTGGATGTTTTGAAGTTGAATAAAATGTATGCGTCAAACCCGGGCATTCGGCTCAGGGCGTTCTCTGCAATTGCACGAAAGAAGTGCCACGGGGCTTTAACGCTTTCTTTATGGAACGTACTCAGGTAAGAGAATATCCATGTCGTGTTATGGCCGTGTTGCATTCAATACAAACGGTTAAGTGTTTGTTTACACTTGTTTCGTTGGTCGTAAAATGTCCAAGCACTCCGGCACTCCGCTGGCAGATCAGCCGGCGAGCCGACGCTGAGCAGACGACTCATCTCTTTGCCGGAAGGGCGTGAAAAAGCCGCCCAATAGCAGGATGTCTAGCTCATGACGAACACCTGAGAATCGATGATGTAGACATGTTAAGATGGCGGCGTCAAAAAACACGAAGGGAAGCGTGAGAAAAAAGTGACAAACTTTGCAACAAAAGTGTGAGCTTTCCGCTGTGCGTAAAAAAGTAATACTTGGCACAGATGACGTTGACGACCCAATCTAACGATTGCGCTAGTTCATTTTGTGTGCTCAAAACGCCTTTCAGGGCTCCTTTAAAGCAGAAGGGCAGCTCAAGCCCCGCATTCCTAGCCCCGCTGCTGAAGTGTTCATTAAGCTTGTTCGCCAGACTTCAATTGCAGCCTCCAGAAAGGACAACACGTGGAAACTTTGGGGGCTGACTTTTATTTTTAACAAAAATTAAAATTTGTATTAATGATATCTTTATTTATCTTTAATTGTTATTGCTACTGTGATGGGATTTTAGAAGTTTACTGATGTTTTTTTTTCTTGCTGATGACTGCAACAACTGTACAGTGTGCGTATTGCCGTCTGCTCCATAGGGACAAAAAAAGAAGAAAAAAAACGGCTGACGGGCCTTTCAATCCGCTTCTGTGCAGCTTTCATTATCGGCCTTTGCTATGTAAAGAAACGGCTCATAAAGTCCTTAAATTCATGAATCCTTAATAATCGTAAGGTGATGCCATCGGGTGAGCCAGAGCTGCCACCATCATACTGCTTTAGGTTACGCCACGTGGAAATGTGACTTGCTCTACCATTTGTAGTTGCTCCAGTACAGTTATCGATGTAGAGCGTAATCATAGATGTTCGATTCGACCATTGCACGCTCCTTGCGAACGTCCTCCTAAGCATCCTGTTCCGTGTTTGTAAATGTATTGCCTTCTAAGAAAATATTGGCGCCGGAATTTTCATCATTTCTCCGGGAAAAGAAAACTAAAAAAAGCAATTTCAGACCTTCAGCTTTTTCTACTCTTTAACTAACATGGTGTCAATGCCGGTTTGCAAGTCTATACGTCCTACGAAATCCGCAGAACGAGAAATCATTCCCTGCTGCTTTCATCTTCCCCGGATATTATCTGTTGTCAAGAGAGCAGAGTACGGCAGCCATCGTTCACTCGCTCTGCAATACTACGAACGTATACAGCTCGATGCCAAAACAAAGACTGCAAGCAAATAAGAGAAACCATCAGGCTTACGCCCTCCTGTATTTTTCTTGTGCCTCCATTTTCTGTACTAAGTGCGAGTAGGAAGGAGCTCGCGAGGCCCACCGAGCGGGGGATAAAGCCGGCCGGGTTTCTCATATCCCCGCAACTCCTGCCGCAAATCCGGGGCTCCAATTCTTCACGTGGCCAATCCCCGCGGTTTTCACTCGCATTTCGGTAACAAGAGACCAGAATCTCGGCCCCGAGCAAAGATCCTAGGCAATCGCCGTGGACGTAGTCCTGGAACACCGTGCGTGGGGCAACCAGCGGGCTTCGCGCAGCGCTCAACGTTGCTCGGCCTCGGTGTTCGGATTTTCTCCGCGGCGGTTCGCAGAGCTGTGAGTCTGTATACACGAGGGTTGGATCGATGTCGCTGGGGCTGTAGCCGCCCCGTGGATTCGTGATCCCGTCTCATGGTCTGGTCCGGCCTGGTTTCTCGTTGTCACACTGACGGCCCTTTATTTCGTTGTCATCTCTGCGTTTTCCCCAGCGTTCGCTTCATTTGTCTCAATAAGGACCCGCGCCGTGTGCGCGTGTGCCAGCCTATTGAACTGAGATCGATATCGTCTGTCTGGATTTCGTCTGCATTACGGGGGGACACATGTATCACGAAGTCGATTTCGACGGGACACTAAGCTCCCACGCCGAGTGAAGGTCGCCTTACGGGGACTTTGGTTACGTTCGGGTCCAGAACGGCCTCTCGGATACTGTCCGAGGAACGTTTTCTGTCTTTCCAAAATTTCGATCAGTCCGCCATAGTGCGACATTACACCTTTCCATACTTGTTGCTGTACGCTGAAAAGGTTATTTCCGATACGCGGTAAGCCCTGCGAATTTATTAACAACTCATATCTTCTCAGAGCAACAGCTAAAACCTCCCCATCATTACAATTGCGCTGTGACCCAATCTCGCATTAAAAGCGAATGTTTGTCTTTTGCACTGATAAAAAAGCCTGAAACTATTTGTTTTCATTACGTAGGGCGACGACCTGCCACCACGTCAGACAGGTACCGTACGCGAAACGAAAATTATACCCGAAACAAATTTTCGCTCGAATTTTATCCTTACTTCTAGGCAAACGGTAGTTTAAGAAAAGGTCCCGAAAAAAAGGCTGTCGGCATGCGCAACTCACTTGAAAAAATCAATCAGCAGGCAGAGGCTTCAAGGGGTAAGAACGAAGAATGGCATAAAAAGATGACGTCAGAAAATGGCTCGGCATTATATGCGAACTACACCCTAACACACCCAGGCACTTTTTTTTTTCGTTTTGAATCGTGTCCTTGAAAGCGATTTCTCCTCACGATAACGGTTTTGTTGAAAAAATAAACACTGTCTGTTACGGTGAGGACTTACGCGAGATATATGGAGGCAATGAACATTACCCAACTGCCAGCACTGGCGGCATCATTCATACGTGTCAGCATTGTCTTTCAGGAAAGTTTGGCAGATTTGAAGCAATGTATAGGTACATAACCAAGGAAACCAGTTATCATTGAATAAAAAATACACATTGAACTTATTTTTACCACATTAACTTGAAATTCTGGTATCTCGGTTTTAGTAAAAACTCCTAAAATTTTGACACTTGCACGCTAATTCGTAAGCTTAAAACACCGCTCCTCTGTTAAAGGGGTCCTGAAATACCTTCCGCTGATGCGTGGATGTACATGTAACCAAATAAAGCAATGTATTAGCAATCTCCTCCCGCAAGAATTTTGTTAAAGCGATGAGTATTAGCTGAGAAATCGTAAATCAAAAACCGCGTATTATCGTCGCGCCGCGTTTCCTCCTCCTTTCAACTAACTCTCCGCTGTTGACGGCAAGCGAGCCTTCCCTCCCATCATGCTGCGCTCCTCAGCGCTGACGTACTTCCGCTATTGTGGTCCTCAGACTCGGCTTGTGCGCCAGAATTAAGTGACTTGCTGTTCGTCCCCGCAAACCGCGCGCGAGGTGACTGCCGAATTTACGAGGGGCAGGAGGAGGCAACCCATCGTCTGTCAATCGCGGTTTGGACTTGCAACGCATGTTGTGACGTCGTGTTCGTTCGAAACGCATCTCTGGATTGTTTGGAAGTTGAATAAAATGTATGCGTCAAACCCGGGCATTCGGCTCAGGGCGTTCTCTGCGATTGCAAGAAAGAAGTGCCACGGGGCTTCAACGCTCTCTTTATAGTACGTACTCAAGTAAGAGAATATCCATGTCGTGTTATGGCCATGCTGCATTCAATACAAACGGTTAAGCGTCTGTTTACACTTGTTTCGTTTGTCGTAAAATGTCCAAGCACTCCGGCACTCCGCTGGCACATCAGCCGGCCATCCGACGCTGAGCAGACGACTCATCTCTTTGCCGGAAGTGCGTGAAAAAGCCGCTCAATAGCAGGATGTCTAGCTCATGACGAACATCTGAGAATCTGTGACGTAGACATGTGAAGATGGCGGCGTCCAAAAACACGAAGGGAAGGGTGAGAAAAAAGCGACAAACTTTGCAACAAAAGTGTGAGCTTTCCGCTGTGCGTAAAAGAGTAATACTTGGCACAGATGATGTTGACGACCCAATCTAACGATTGCGCTAGTCAATTTAGTGTGCTCAAAACGCCTTTCAGGGCCCCTTTAAACCAACCTTACATTTCCTTAATGGTATTGAAGTAACACGTCAACCAAGACAGCGTTTTTGTAAATGTTTCCCTTTTTGTTTGAGGGCTCCATATTTGGTAGACCTTAGCGTGTCGTCAGTTTATTTTCGATTTTTATAATTGATATTTTGTCTGTTTTTGCGTTAATAGAGCAAGGGTGCTTAATAGGGAAGATCCTAGCGATTTTATTGGTTCCTGTACAGTTTGTTTTTATTTTTTTGTAGTGTTTTGGAACCAACGATAGTTGCCAGATAGTAAATAGAAAGGGTGCTCGTTTTGTTTGCTTACATTATATTTGTTTCTCTTTTGGGTTCTTATACTGATCTTAATGTGCACTAATGTAAAGTTAGAATGTCTGAACATGGCCACTTACTTAGTTTTGTGCAGATACAATGAATTACATTGTTCGCATTGAGGTGCGCAGCAATGAATGCTTGTGCATGAAAATTGCGGCGAAAAGGGGGACAGAACTGAACAACAACAACAAAAATTGGCGCAGCTTACATAGTGGTGCAAGGATGGACAAACATCCGAGCTGGCGGCCCCTCTTCCTGCGTCGGAGACCAGGCTTTTGCACATAACATGGTTTTCTGAACTTTCCGCTGAAAGGACTTTAACTGGCAAGCCCAGATCGTCTTGTCCGCGGGCTTTCACACCTCGTCCAAAGTGGACCGCGTTAGCACGCGCTAGAACCGGCGGCAACCGGGTTCGTGAACTCGGCGTCTGTAGCCCGAGCTGTTCTGTGCTCTCCCCTTCAGGCGCGAATGCCCGTGAACTGGTGAGGAGAAGAGAACGCGAGAGATTATGCCGTGAATGCTGTGCAGAGTGCCTCCGGTGCACGCGAGGGCGTCATAAATAGGCGAGTCTTGGCTCCGCTAACGCGGCTACGCGAAGGTAGACCGCGCCTTGCACCGGAGAAACGTTATTTTTTTTTTTTTTTTTTTTGCGAACGCCAAGGAACGAAGCACAACCAGATACAGCTCTTCTGTTACGAAAACACTGCGTGCATTAGGTTCAGCATGGGTGTTGCAGCAACTCCGTTCAGGTCTATATCGAACTATATGGCAGGCGTTTAACTGATGTGGCAACTTGCGCAGCGATTGTACAATTTATCCATAATCTCCAAGAACGCAACCATGACAAAGAAGGAATCAGGGGCACGCGGGATCAGTCAAGAGGCTTCGGCAGTGCGTCACTGAGCCTCGCAAGGATCGGGCTTGTGGGGCAGGCCCAAAGCTGCAGTTTCCGGGGACTCGATGTCTTTCTTGGGAGAAAAATGCCGGATGCTAGGACCCCGGTACCACAATGCGAAAAAAAAAAAAAGCTGGAGGAAGCGTGCGCGAAGGGAATGGAGTGCAGATAGGGGAACAAGGGGCCATGTGCTGGCCGCATGAGTCACCGTGGCAAGGCTTTAACTATCGGACTGTTTTCTACTTTCGCATCCAACTCAATTCGCTTTAGCCACGGATGCCTACGCGCTGCTTGAGTGTCATTGAAACAACTTTTGCAAATCATATTTTTGGGTCTCGCATTTGTAAAACGAGACTAAAGGGTGTGCACGACGAGGATTTTTACATCACTGACTAAATATGCACTTCCATCCTCTGAGAAATCCGAGGAGGAATTCATTCAATATTTTCCTCCCTGTTTTGAATGATTTGGAGTCGTGTTGGCTGGCATTTAGTAGCGGTAGCGTACGGATCGGGAGTACCGTCGCTTTACGCCACACACTTCATTTTCGACCGTGCAGCCAAGTAGGGTACCGACGCCACAGTGGCGACTGTACCACTCCACCGATTATCTAATTAGCACCCCCGCTGCCTTGTACCGTATTCCCGTCAATGTGGGGCTTTCGCGCTCGCGCATTCAAACTCAATACCAACATATCAACGTAAATAAAGTATTCTACAGAGAAGAAATTTGCGTGCTTTTTAAACTTTTATTGAGTATGCATTTTCAAAGCGAAGCTTTATTTGCCTCTTATCCAGACTTTTTGGGCGCTGCTGCTGCTGCAGTGGTCTTGCCGCATGCGCCACTGGGTCTCTGCGAACACTGCCAGATGGCGCTCGCATCCGCGCGTCGAGGCCCCTCCCCTCACTGTCGGTCGCCGTCAAAGTGACTGCAACGCATCCTGCACTTGACTCGGTCGCTGCTAGCCAAGAGAAAGGCCGAGCTCATTCTCGCTAACGGCGAGGGCGATACGTGCGTTGCGGGATGTCAAGTGCGAGGACGCGGAAATTACTTTTGCCAACCTTTACGTCAGCCGGGCGGCAGACCAGAAACTTTCGGCTGTCGAAAACTGGTGACGTGCTGGTTACCGGTCTACATGAAAGATGTCTACAGGGTGCGTCTTCTTAGCTGTCAGCCTTCGTACAATTCATCACTCCCCATGCCACACTCATGGTGCATATTGATCACGCGTTCGTAAAGAAAGTTGAGACGTTCAAAGTGTCTCGTTGCGTCTGCTATTTCACGATGTATTTGCCACTGCTTCCCTTCACGTCGATTCCCATTTGTAAGTGGAATCCGCCATTTTTTTGGTATTGCAATACCAGCTCGTCCTTTCAGGTTATTTCTTCTGGTTCATTTTTTTAGGGGGATATTTCAACGGCTATTCTTCCTACGTCTCCCGAACGCATCCTCCAAAATCAAGATTGGGTTGGTACTGAAATTTAACCTAGGAAATAATAGTGGATACTGGTTTACAACTGAAGGCTTAACACATAAACGCTTTTACTTTGAGTAACGCCTGTAGTAGTGTTGTCACTTTGTCAGCAAACAGTCTTACGGCGTTAGGGGGTATAGACCGTTTACAGCAGGCAGTTGGGCTGACCTTGAACGCGTGATCCTAGCGCCGCACTCTCCGCGACTGGCCTTTACCTCGGGGAAGTTTCGGTTTCCGCCGTAAGCCGTCTTGGTGCTCAGCGTAGTGGTAGTCCTGGGGGAAAACTTGCGTGGTAGTCGGATGTACCAGCTCCGATCGGGACCTCAAGGTGGGGGACTAATCACCATGCGAATTGCACTGGCCGCAACTTCACTAAGACTGTCCGCGTGTGCGGCGCGCGCACGCGCCTTTCGCAGTGCACCGCTTTCCGCACAGTGGTCGCGACACGGCGACTACAGGCGACGCTCAGTAGCCATTCTCTAAAGGGAGAAGTTTGTTCCAAGAACATGGGCAAGAGTGGCTTTTTTTACACTGTAATAGGATGTTGCTGGCAAGCGTAGCGTAGTCCACACTGATCTGCCTCATCACGCTTGTTCTAAAGCATGCCTCCTGTTGTGTTTAGTTAGCCTGGCCGTTTAAAGGGATCCTACAGCGCTTTTTTCAACATTTTTTTTTAAATGTTAAATGCTTGCAGAGCGGAGGCACCCAACGCACCCAGTACGTAAATTAGGGGTTCGCAAAGTCTTACACCGGAGGCCGCAGCTTCGACGTTATTTCTAACTCGATTAATAATCCGTGCGCGAGCGAATCCGTAAATGTTTATGGTATAAAAGTGTGGCAACCAGCGGCTCAGAGCCGTTTTATTTGTTTCAGGGGTCGGTAACCTTTTGAAGTGGGCCGAGTTGCACGAAGCCGACACGGCAAGGGCCGGACGGCAAATAGGGGCAGAGTGGGGAGGAGGGGGGCGGAAGTTTTTTGGACGGCTGCAAAGAAAGGAAGTAAAGACGTTATCTGGATAAGTGTGCAGATGGGAAGCAATTCCAACAGGAAGCGATCTTGCTTTGTTCCTGTCTAACCCCATCTGAGATTAGAATTGCCATGTCAGCCTTCACAAGTGACAAGGGGAGGGGGGTTCTGTCTTCGCGCCGGGAGCCGCATACTTCCTCGCGTGCGGCTCGCGCGCAGCATGTTGCCACCACTAATATACATGGTTTCTTTGTATATAGAAATAAAAAATGCCTTCAAACAGCTATTAAGCGCGTGAACGGGAGTTTGGCAATGGGCGGTAGTCAGAACAGCGCTTTAAGAATCTTTATGGGCCATTTTTCGGGACTAACTAGTCTCTGAAGGTTGGTGCAGTACATCTACGCGTGCGATAAGTCCTCATTCACAACGACACTCTAAAATAATTGCACAATTCGTCCATAAAGCCGCTCCGGCACTCGAGGATGCGCCCCGGCCCATTGGAGGCCACGGCGAGAAACGCGTCCCTGCAATGTCGAGTGACGTCCCATTGTCTAATATGGCTGCGCCCAGGTCACCGCTCTGTGAACCGTGTATAGCGGGGATCAGCCCATTTGTTATGCATGACGTAGTTGACGTTTACGGTAAAAAGCTTCGGAGCCTTCCAACATTACAGAGAAGATGCCACGTGTCCTAGCTACAGAAACGAGAAGCTCAATGCGGTCTCTAAAGCAGCAAATGGTGAATCGTTAAACAATTTTTTAAATGCAGAGCATTTCAGTAACTCACGATGTCACCCGCGTTGACGTCCGTAGTCCGCACCCTCCCTACTATATAAAAAAAATACTATCCGGCGCCAGGTTTCGATCCCTCGACCCTGCGGGCGGAACGCAATGCACATGGTGCTCTACCCACTGCGCCACAAAGCCGACACAGAATGGGACGCTACGAACGCGCCTTATATCGTTGACTCATTCAAATTACTGCTGACGAGCGCTCTCTCGTCAGAAGTTGTTACAAGTGCAACAACATTAACGTAACGCAAACTACTTAATGTCGTGCGCCCCCGGAAATGCTCTGCATTTGATCGTGCCCCTCGCGAGCGGGATGTTTCACTGCGTCTTCTCTCGGTCGCGGGACCCGTGGCGCCATCTGACGGAGGCGCGGCACAACTCGTAGCACTTTGAAAAGATGCGGCGCCAGCCAGCTGTGTGTGTGCGTGCCGCACTTGTACAAATGGCGAGTGCATTGGCTTTATCCTCCCTGACTAGACGTTGACGTTAAGGAGCAAGGACGGTTTGGCGAGTTTATTTCTAATACATCGAGCACGACCTCGCTTAAAGTAGAACTGCACCTAAAGACACGAGTACAGTCTGTCCCGCTTATAAAGAGTTCCGTTTGACGAGGGCTCTGTTTTTTATAAAACTAAAGAGAATGCATTGCTTTTTCAGGCCCGAGCTGACAATTTGAGGACGAAGACCTCAATACTTGCTAAAGTACGAAGCTTATTTATGCCGTGAAAAAGATACACGAACGACGAAGCACTTATTGATGCGATGCTAAAGTATCCATCCACATCAATGTGGCGGGAAAGTCCCCCTTCCGAAAGACTGAGTTTGATATCTGGTGGAAAAGTTAACTGGGCTGTAGCGCAGGCAATCAAAAAGCGTTGGAGTTCTGTTGGAAAAATAGCAGAGAATGAGGTGGTACACGGCCGTCACAATCATATTTAGTTACAGACTATAATAAAAAAATGTGATTCGCAGTTCAATAATATATAAACAGCAGCACCTAAGCCTTTATGCAGGCAAGATGACATTTGCCATTACCCAGTTAAAAAGGGAAGCCTTTTAGACATCATCATCATCCTACTCTTGTTTGAGGGCACGTGCTACGGGCTAAGAATATGGTAATGGCACATTGGATCAGTAGTGCCCTCCATCACAGTGCCAGCATTTGCTGGGAGATTGTGCTGTCATCGACGCAAGAGCTCTTCGCAGAAATCTTGGGAGGCCACCATGACAACCCCTGCTCTAGAGGTTTAGTCGAACTTGATTAAGTGGGTGAAGACGGGGGA
This sequence comes from Haemaphysalis longicornis, assembly GCF_048455015.1. Classification (NCBI taxonomy): domain Eukaryota; kingdom Metazoa; phylum Arthropoda; class Arachnida; order Ixodida; family Ixodidae; genus Haemaphysalis; species Haemaphysalis longicornis. The sequence goes on from NW_027526361.1 coordinate 24,829,293, forward strand.
GGTAGCCGCTGAAGCCCTGGACATGGGATTCTTTCCATGATTCCGTTAAAGCTAAACTTTAAGGCCCTTACTGAAGCCATTGTGCTCGAAAACAGCCTGCAGAAACGGAAACTTCCTCTGATGATGAATGATCGTGGGTTAAGGGATACAAAAAAAAAACGCTTCCATTGGACGGAACCGAACCTGGGTCCCTCGCGTTACGAGGCCGCTGTCTGTCCGATTGCTCCATTTTGCATGGTCGAAGCGAATGCGAAGAAGCAGGTAACGATTCGCTCCGTACACCCCAAACCCAAACGTTAGGCGTCAGAGGGCACACCCGATAAATGCTGCGGCTATTCTAGAAAACTGGGGCGTACCTCTAGAGTAGCACACACTCGCAGTGTGGAATTGGACAACTAAAGAATCCATCACGCAAAAGATTAGGGTTCAATGAGTATATGGACGAACAGGTAGTGAACTTATGCCCACGCCTTCCCACAAGAAGGCCGAATCTACGCAAAGGAAAGTGTCGTGCGGAGTCCATAAATCATTCCAGAAGTGACTCGGTTGCGGCAGAAAATAATTTTTTTGTAATACTTTCTGGATTTTGTATCACGGTGTCATTCGGAGAGTGTAATTAGTAAGATTGTAGTTTGCGGTGAGCGCGACCACGGACGGTGCTGCGAAGCGCGCCTCCGTGATGTCGGCTTAAGGATTCTCGCATCTGTTGTCTGCTTCACTCGGACTTTCCCTCCCTGCTGTGTCTCTGCGCTCGGTTGACTTTTGATGGTTATGCGCACAAGATTTTCCGTATTCCCAACTTTTTTATCAAAACAAAACACTTAAAATCGCATACACTAGATCAGGGCGTGATTAAAGTGCAGTTTTTTATACCGCTCCGCAAGAAACATGTCATTACGTGGCTGAAGGGTACGCAGTCGGCTGACGTGCTGGAAAGTACGCCTCAAAGAGAAACAAAAATGTACTTTCAAATCGCGCGCCATCAGCCGCAAAGGGTTCGCACAACATCCGACAGATGGCGACGAGTGTACTGGCCAGTAGGAAGACGCAGTGAAACATAACCCTCGCGAGGGGCATGATCAAATGCAGAGCATTTCCGGGGGCGCACGACGTTAAGTAGTTTGCGTTACGTTAATGTTGTTGCACTTGTGGCAACTGCTGACGAGAGAGCGCTCGTCAGCAGTAATTTGAATGAGTCAACGATATAAGGCGCGTTAGTAGCGTCCCATTCTGTGTCGGCTTTGTGGCGCAGTGGGTAGAGCACCATGTACATTGCGTTCCGCCCGCAGGGTCGAGGCATCGAAACCTGGCGCCGGATGGTATTTTTTTTATATAGTAGGGACAACGACGGTGCGGACTACGGACGTCAACGCGGGTGACTTCGTCAACGCGGGTGACATCGTGAGTTACTGAAATGCTCTGCATTTAAAAGGTTAGCTGTCGTCCCCTATGTGCATAAACTGTCACACGGTTTGAAGAATGTTGGCAAACGGTATGGGGTCGACATGATCCTATCAGCGCCTGTTGAGCTAAGCGGTGTGTGTTCGGCGGTTGATAGGAGGGATGTCCATGGAGCAAGCAGGCGCCGAGGCTGCGGTGTGAATCACGAAGACCCATTTGTTCCGTGTTGCACGGGGGTTGTTTACAGCATTCCGTTGGTATGCGGGAGCCAGTATATTGGCCAAACCGGGCAATGTCTGAATGTGCGCCTAATGGAGCACAGGAATAGCATTAAAAAGGACGCGCAGGCGCACCTTTCAATGCATTGTGAAACCCATCTTTTACAGTGCTATTCTCGTTTCAGACAAACAAAAGTGCTATTTACACATAAAGACAGGATGACGCCTGAGGTGGTGGAGGCCTACCATATCTCCAAACTTGGCAAAACTTGCGTCAGCCATCCCTCGATACCGCTTAACCACGAGGAATTCGAGTTTGTAGATAACCGGGGAAGTTTTGTTTGTTTCTTGCAGTGGCGTAACCTATTGATGAGTTGGCTTCGATTATCCATATCCTGTTTTGGGTTAATCTGATGTGTTTCCTTTGTATTGTCATGCGCAACTGGTCTTTTGTTAGTATATAATTTCGTGTCTTTCTTCAATAAAAAAGTAGTTGCGAGTCAGCGCACGTCCTGTCCCCTTCTTTACCTCAACCTTCGTGTGTGTGCGCTGTTAGGGAAGATGAATAAGTACCAACTCGCCCGATTGTCGCTTCTTTTGTGTTCATAACATCACCCGTGTTCATGACGTGTTGCAAAACAGTGGCGAAACGTGAGGCTTTGGAACTTTTATTGCATGTACTCATTATGTCTTAATATAGCCCTATACAGCAATTCTATTGCTAAATTTGTAGCCTTTATTACAACTCGTACTCATCTCAATCGACATTGTCATGGCGCTCTTTGCATTTGCCGGCCTTGCGACCTTAAACCCGAGATAATAAAATACTTGGACTCTCTGCTATCAGCACAAGAAGAAAATTTTGGAGACACCCCCGCATGGGCTTTTTATGGGCGAATCCCCTTAGTTGCTGGGGCTGTCGGCGTCTCATGTCGTTGTCGTAAGCATCGTATTATGTATTCACAGTACTAGAACACCAGGAAACTCGTTTACGGCTCGCGCTGGAACATAACGCGTACTAAAATACACCGGGGCATTGGTTTACGCCTCGCGCTGAAGCGCTTCGTAACGCGTACTAAAAAAAACACTCGTTTACGCCTCACGATAGAGAGCTTCGTGATTCAAAGACAAGAGACTTTTACAGCAAAGCTGTGTACCTGTACCTCCCAACGGTTTCATCTCCGTTGGCAAAATGCTAAGGCGCCAAGAATACACTTATACACTGCCTGCTTCACTCCTCCCCAGGTTTCCCGTTAGTAGAGATGGCTTGATTTTTCTTTCTTTTTTTTTGCATTATCTAGAGGTGCCAAGAGAACGAGCAAGATTTAAAAACGGCGCTTTGCGAGCCAGTAAAGAGTTACTGCCATTTCTACAACTTCAAGTGCGAAGCTGAACTTTCGCGTCAATCGTGCAAGTACAAGGACTGCAGTAATACCCGGTGGGCTTTCTCACATCTTCTGAAGGGTACATCCTAATAGCAGTCGCGCTCAGCAAACGGCCAATAAGGGTCCCCGTGACGACACGCTCTTTCAATAGAGCATTCGTTAAGCGTGATTTTGCGTGTGAAAACGTGGCTTAGTTAGACCGAGTCCGACAACAGTCCCTCTGGACTCACCATGTTTCAGCTGCATTGTGAAAATGTTGAAAACGAGAGGCAAATTGTGTTAATCACTTCGCGATGCGCGCCTGTAGACGAATGCTGCTTATATTTATTGATGAGTTATAATAGTTATTTTGTATTTATGGGAATGGTGTAGAAACTTTATAGATAGTCATCACTGCGGCACCGACGATATCACGATCATCGGTGCCCGCCATCGAGTCGGTTGCTCTCGCTCGAGCTGCTTCGTTATTCACCTACGCCATTTTGTAAATAGAACACACCCTCGTCACCGGTACGTCACACGGTCACACCAACATCACATTTTACGAACGTGTTCGCACAAAGAAAATAAATTTTTTTTTTTGCAATTTCGCCTCACCTCATTTAATTTTACATGGTTATCTGATCGGTGCAAGTCAATTATTTCACACTCTTGTGCCCTCGATCGATCGGTTTACTAAAATGATGCCGTTATGTAACGCAGTGGCTCCTTGCCAGGACGTGTAAGCGTTCAAAACGTATTTGAACTTAATTGTTACTTTTAAGAACAGAAACAAACTTGTTATATCCCTTGGATTCTGTGGAACTTTGCCACCCTCAAGACAAAATCCTGCTGACGCCGATGAACCAGATGCAGAACTTACACAGTAAAATCCTCCGCAAGGGCTCGCCGACCATTTATTTATTCACGGCGCCCAAGGAGGTCGCTGAACCAATCCCGGCCGCGATAGTCGCTTTTCAGATGGAGACCAAAAGCAAAAACGCTCGTGTGTCGAGATTTCGGCGCACGTTAAAGGTCGCCAGGTGGTCAAAATCAATCCGCAGCCCTCCGTTCGGCGCACCTAAAACTAGTTGTAACTTCAGCGCATTAAAACACAGAATATTTTTTTTTATGTTCAGGGCGACAGTACTGCGTATTTTGAAAGAAGACAGAACGAGGAGGAAACGGAAAAGACAGTGCTCGCTCCATGTATTTGCTGCCGCCTCTGTCCACGTTTCGCTGAACTGGGCTGCTCTGCGACTTCGCACGACTGCCATTATTAAAGACGATAGTCTTTCTTGGGCTACTTAAACCTAGAAATTTTGGCCTGTCTGTATGTCTGTCTGTGGCTCGATTCAGCCACCCGGCCAAAGTGAAACGAAGTCTGCGCAATAGTCTTAGGGTGTCCCAGCTATCATGCACAAAGATTTTAAAAAAAGAGGAATGGCGTTACTCGAAGAAAACCTAGTGCATAATGTTTGCAGTACTCTGGAGAAGCGAACAGTATTTTTTCGTTATTGAGTCTTCACTAATTAATTGTAATTAATTATCTAACTCGAGAATTACTGTCCTAATCGCTGAAGTTTCAATGAGGCACTTGTAGGTACCCACGAGGGGCATCTAATTGCGGTATTTTCAGCGACGAACTAATTGCGTACTCATTTATTCTGACTGATAAAGAAAACGCGCGAAATATGATAAATACCACGTGACGGCGCTTCCACGCGCATTGTAAAGCAGCGTCCCCAAATAAGCTGATTGAAAGCAACTGCTTCGCATGTCACCCGCCGGAGAGACAGCGCATCACCTTGATAATAGAGAGTTTTAGTTTAGCGTATTTACGCTCCGCTCCGCTCCGGGTAGCCCCGCTAAGCTGTAGCGGAGCGGCGAGCGATTTTCTCGTTTTAGTTACACGTAACGTGCAGCGGACCGGACCTTTCGGACCAGCAGCGCCCTCTGGCCAAGTTTGGCGTAATGAAACTGAACCGAAAACCATTTCACCACTTTAATAAAGTAAAACCAGTACGTATAGCTTATTTGTTTATTAAGTATTGACACATGCAATCGTATTGCGTTACTGGTCAATTACAATGAATTAAAATAAATTTTCGACTTGACGATAGCCACGCAATAGCCAACAAAGTTGCGTTCCAGATCCATTCGGATCCTCCTCGACTGCGATCCAACGATGCGTTTTGCCTAGTTCGTATCTGAAACATCTGAAAGTTTTTCGCGCTTTCCCGCATCGTGGTGCCGCTCACAAGTGTTCTCGAAGACCCTTTCCTCTTGACTTCTTTGAAGTGGTCGGAAATAGAGGATCTCTTGACCCTGGAAGTGTTTCAGTACACGCGCCGAGAGCCACTTTCTCAGCAAGGCCTTTTGAACATTTACTCTATGGACAGTGGACAATTCCGCACATTCTTCCGCTTCGAGAAGGATGATGTGGAAAGGCTGGCGCGTGCCCTTCGACTGCCCGAAGTTGTCAAAACGCCGCAGTGCGTCAAGATTCCCGGCGTTGAGTGTTTGTGCTTAACACTGCGGCGTCTGGCGTACCCCAACCGGCTGCGGGACCTGGAGCCCCTCTTCGGGCGGCATTATTCCGTCATTTCTTCAGCCACGAATGCGGTGCTGGAGCACATTGACAGCACTTTTGGCCACCTGCTGCGAGATGTGAACAACCACTCCTGGCTGGACATCGCCCAACTCAGAGTTCTGTCAGAGGTATGCAATCATTTATCATTCATGTCACTCAAGAAATCATTCTATTTATCACGAAAATTAGCATGTACTGGTGTGAGGGCTATGTAGTTTAAGTTGTGTAATTTAATGTAGTTCAATTATTTAAATTATTGTTGTTAGATCAATTTAAGCGTTTTTAATAATTAAATAAATTCAATTAAATTCAGTTTTTTGTAATTTATGTACTTTAAATCGATTCCGTGTAAAGAGCAAAGTTGCTGTCACTCGTTCATTTTTCATTCTTTGTATCTATACATTTCGCCCATCTGATAAGGTGCCAGTAGAGACTAACAGTATTGTAAATAGATAAATTTACTTTCACTGTGTGCTAATGCCCATCTGTATAAATTTTACTCGCAGGCGGTGCATTCCAAAGGGGCCCCGCTCCACAACTCCTATGGTTTCATTGACGGAACAGCTAGGGCTATTTGCCGTCCCTCCAAAGACCAGAAACATTTTTTTCTGGTCACAAACGGTTCCATGCCTTAAAATATCAGTCAATCATGTGCCCTAATGGAATGATCTGCCAACTGAACGGCCCCTACTTTGGCAGTCGACATGATTCAAGTGAGTTCATGTTGTGTTTAATTATACAGAACCACTTCCTCAGCAGTACAACACACAACAAATGGTTAATTCCGTCACGGGCAATCGAGAAAAGGCACAAGATTTCTGTGCTTCTTGAGAAAGCAATTAGTGTTTAATAATGTTAAACTGAACACCTAATGTGATGAAACTTTTACAGGAAAAAAACATTTACTATGATGAATGGGGATTTGTAGTACAAAGAAAGCTTGAATTAAGTATATTATATTGCACATTTATAGTTATTATATTATGCATATTGTATATGTAAAATTATGGACAAGCTAGCAACAAGGTAAAATAATTTTGTGAAAGCCAAAAGGAGTGATAACGTGGAGTGATACAGGAGTGATAATTGTTATGTGTTCCTTTATTTTCAGGCATCCTCCGGAAGAGCAGGACGTACCAGAAGCTTGAAAAGCTGGTTCAGGGGCACAACGTCTGCCTGTACGGTGATCCTGCCTACCCGTTACGACCCCTGCTCCTGAAACCATACGGCACAACTAACATTACTCCCTCACAGTATGCATTTAATAAGAGGATGAGTACCGTTAGGCAGGCGGTCGAATGGGGTTTCGGCAAGATTGCGGGCTTGTTTGCCTTCCTCGACTTCCGCAAAAATCAGAAGCTGCGTCGACAGAAGGTTGCCCGCATGTACAAAGTTGCGGCTATATTAGCCAACTGCCACACCAGCATGTATGGATCGCAGGTGTCGCAATATTTTGGAGTTGAGCCCCCACAGCTGGAGGATTATTTGCGACCACAAAACTGAGGCAATGAATGCCCTCAGCTCAGTGAAGTCAAAACACGTCGCCATGACGGTTGGTTCATCACTGAAAAAAAGTGCCGTGCTAAACACGCTAAATCTTGTACACTTCGTTGGCATCGTTTTAGCACTCGTTTTGTTTCGCAAGTCAGTAGAAGCACTTTATTTCTGAAGGCTGGAAATCTGTTTGCCTTGCTCTTCCAGCATAGATTTTATGGTGCTCATTATTTGAGCATTTTCTTTGACCTGTTGTTCATGAAGCTTCAGCCTCGCTTCCTCCAGTGCCAGCTTTCTCTCTTCTAAAGCTAGGCGCTTTTCGTCGTGCTCCAGCCTCCTTTTTTGCAGCTCCAGCTCCTTTTGCCGAAGAATGAACTCATTCTCCTCCCTCGCCGTGAGCAACTGCAGGCCCATTGCCTGGAGGGCTCTGATTCCTGGGAGAAAGACAAATAAATCATGTTTATTTTGAATTGACTTTGGGAATACTTGCAATTAATTCACTCCAACATCAGCATTTTGTAACACCGGACACAAATGCCTTATCCATTTCTTCTGTAATGAATGCTGTCGACGCACAGTCTTGTTGCGGATGGCATAGTTTTGTTTACTGAGACTGGAAAAAGCCTGCGCTTAAGGACCGTTAAAGATACATGCGAGTAAATCTAAAGAGATGCGAAATAAACATGCTGGAAGCACCCTCTTTGGCGCAGATAACCGAATTCTAGAACAAGTACACGGATATAACTACCTTGGACAGGTTGTCAGTGCTGATTCCAGCCAATAAAAAAAATTTGACACTATTACTTGGGGTGGGGCGCACAAGGCAAGCGAATAACGAAAATAAAAAGAACACTACATTTATCACTGAAAAGAATGGTACACAGCAAGCGTGTCTGTTCAAGGGGCAATGGAAAGAAGGACGATAGGAGTAACGGTTAGGGACAAAAAATGAACAGAAAAAAAAGACAAACGCCAAGCCCCTAATTACAGTGAGAAATTGTGCAGGACTGATTCATAATACCTGTTGGAGCAGCAACTTCACCAGGTCTTTGTCTTCTCCGCACCTGAACTGGGGGTCCTAGTGCCTGCTCATCTGCATCACTATCTTCAGCAGGCTCTGCTTGTGGTGGGCCGAGTGCTACAAGGGCAGAAATCATTCATCGCAGTTAATGATCGCCCACAACGGTTTCTTTCATTACTGTTTTTACTTTGGTTTTCTATTAGATATGTTCTGCAGTGTTGCAGCCTAGCAAATTTTTGTGGGCAAGCATAATCAACATGTATACTATTTTATTCATAAACATAAATAAGCGCAGTAGTAAGATTTTGCCTGCTTCTTAGGTGAATTTGCTCTGTACCCATATTTCGCTTTCAGTTTACTTTGTACATACGTGATGCAGTGGCTGGCACGTCTTGGACCGGCCTGGGCTCAGTCTCGCACGCTCATGCACTTCAGCTGCTGATGACTGCGTCACCTCGCTGTCGTACATCGACAACAGCAACTGTGATGGAGATGGTTCATCTGCACACACAAAAACACGGTACATGGATAAAATTGTGACAAGTACTATAAAAGGATCTCGGTAGAAGAAATTCAGCAGTGCAAAATCCTTTCCTCTGCCAGAATTGCTCTACAGGCTCTTTTTTGAGCTAGTGCCAATGTGAAGGAATTTATCCGCTGCGTACAAGATGCAGCACACTTAAAATTCGACAACTTTTAAATCACATCGTGCAAGCAGTATCACTCGTCAGACACCCCAGCTTGTATGAAACAAAACAACAGGGTTCACCATGTAACGAACACGTAGAATTGCAGGGATGTAATGTAATAGCTTTTATCTTACCGCGTGAGTAAACACGGTCATAAAGCCAGCAAGGCAAGCATTTTTTGATATTTACAAATACTTGTTTCAATTACTCCTAACGGCACCAGTACGTATGCGGCAGGTGGGAACCTTTCGCGGCATCCACAAATATAAAACACAGTTGGCGCTTCCATTCTTCGTTAATGTGTGCGCCCACTTCACATCACTTGCCGAGCATGTGTTCGTCATTCGGGGCCTGCAGTGGGGCGATTGCTGCCGTGACGCCGTCTCGGAACTGCCGCGCCGCTCGCTGTCGAGCTGCTGCCGATGACAGAGGAGGCCGGCGCAACCCAGTGCCATTTGCTGTCCTCGGCAGGGTCCTCGGCACGTAGCCGGCGCTTTTCATGAGATCTGAAATCTCCTGTAGCAGCTGCTCGCGCTCACCATACTGCTCCTCAGTACCAGACCTACGGAGGAAAGCAACAGATTGCGCCTTAACTATTCGCTGTCATTTATAAGACGTACTGTATTAAACAAAAATCGCAAACGGTACAGGGGACTCACCTCCTCAAGCTGGCCCTGTCCTCCTGCCTGAAGTAGCCGACGAGCAAGTCGACCCGCTCTTTTACGCCACGAATGGTCAGCTCGCGCTGCACTGCGCGCGTCACGTTTTTCAACACGACGCCCCACGCGTCCGGGTTTTCAAACGGGTTCATGGTGGCCACTGCACGTAGTAAACACAGACCCTCATTCATGCAGAACCGCTTTCGCGGTTTGCGCAAAGCCGCGGGGCTCGTCGCAGGCGTGGTGTCGTTGGAGGCAGCCATCTTAGAATAAGCAAAGTCGTCGCACGCGCGCGAGAGGGCGCCCGCATCGCCCCGCCGCGCTAGCGGAGGGCAGCGACGCTCCGCTCAGGCTGCGTTTTAGCGGACCGTGTTGCTCGCTCCGCTAGCCCGCTTAGCCGCTAAGCGGAGTGCGCATGCGCAGTCGCATTCCCGCTCCGCTTAGCGGCTAAGCGGAGCGTAAAAACGCCAAACTAAAACTCTCTAATGCCATGCATGGAAGGAGCAGCAACAGCAACATTCGCGGGGCGCGTGTGCAGATATAAGCATAGAGTAAGAAACTCTACGGATATAAGGCACGAACTCTGTCGCGATTTCTCCTTTCTTTCTTTTGTTTATTTCCTTCTGGCTAACTCAGAGGCAGCCTGTTTGAGGGCATTGCTTTACGATGCGTGCGGAAGCGCCGTCACGAGGTATGTTTCCTATTTCGCGGGTTTTCTTTATCAGTCAAAATAAATGCGTACGCAATTAGTTCGCCGCGGATAATACCGCAGTTATACGCCCCTCGTGGGTACCTACAAGTGCCTCATTGACACTTCTGGGGTTAGGACAATATTTCTTGAGTTAGATAATTAATTACAATTAATTATTTAGGTCTCATTAATGAAAAAAATTACTGTCCGCTTTTCCACAGTACTGCAAACATTATGCACTATGTTTTCTTCGAGTAACACCATTGCTCTTTTTTTAAATCTTGGTGCATGATATCTGGGACACCCTGTATACTCACAACGACATCTAAACGTCTAAGTCCGGTTTATATGTTCGTACTTCTCAACATTGTTGAGTAAGAAAAAGACATTACGCGAATATAAGACAGGACATTACTACACAAGGGATATTTACAGTGTCCCTTTATAAAAAAGTTCATAGATGCTTGATTTTTGGGAAATGAAATACTACATCTACTGCAGAAAAAAAATCACACTGTCGCTCGCTGTAGCCCGCACCACTATATAGCTTGTGGCGGCATTTCACAAATTCAAGCGGCAACATTTACAATAGTTTCCCCTAGATAGGTTGCACGTTGTGCTTGGAACGCACGTGGGCTAGGGCAACGCGGTTCAATAAACGTTGAAGTAGGGCGCCTCGATTCACGCGCGTCTCCGCCGTACGGCAGCCCTGGCATTGAGGCACCTGGCCTGGAGCAGTGGAATGCAGTAAATTTAAATTGACTTGAGCAAACCTTTAGCCTGTTTACTTTGGGAGGAGCGCGACGCAAGAGGGAAAGCGAAAGGAGGCATTTACTTGGCAAACATCGACAGATACTATCGTCTTTTGTCGACATTTGCGACGAAACGAGCAGATACGTGGCCAATTTTCCAACGGTACATCCCACTATTTATTGCATCAATATTACGCAGAATTTAGAATGTCACGTACTTACGCTATGGTGTAAGACGGGTCAGCGGCACCGGAAGGGGCACAATCTGGAACGTTTTGCGTCTCAGTGAAATATGCGCTCAAAATCATATACTTCTGTTTTTCAGCCGAATGCACTCTCCGCAGAATTTTTTATTGAAACTCTTAAATCACGGCGCTCTAGTCGTGGAATACTTCGAGGCGCTGCACGTTAACATTCACGGGCCACTGAAATGCTATGCCGATTTAGCTTCCCCGTAATGCTCGCTCGGCACTCAATTTGAGGTGGTGTGCCACGTGCCGACAGAGGCCCTTAAATCCTACAGCCTCGCAGAGGATTCGAGGCGTGAGCCTGGATTTTTCTCAGTGCGATTACTAAGGGCGCTGCAGTTTTCGCGAACATCGGCACAGTACTAACAACGGAAGTCGCTAAGCGGATTCACGACTGCCATTTGTTTAAGGGAAAAGGTTGACTAGGCGCGTTCTGCGAAAATCCGACATCACCGGCCCATGTTGTGGTTATGGTGGTTCCAAATATTACCGGGCCTGAGGTATGAACCTACCTATCCACAATTCCTACATACCCACTCAAGTGCATTGTCTCGAAACGATGATACATGCCGTCGGAAGCGCCTGCCCGTTTCCCCAATTCCAAATTGGCTGCAACCTCAACGATGTCGCTCCCAATTCTCACTTGTAAAATGGCAACGTGGGAATTTTCATGTCCACTCGAGGGAATGCCTGCAGAACCTCACAGCCGATTCATATGGACGTACTCATTGGCGAGAAACACACAAACAAGGCTTTCACCCATGGCATACATCATTTCTTACTAATAACGGGTGTTTATTACATTGACATGGTGCAAATAACTAGCGTTTATAGATCATTGGCTGTACTGCTAGTTATTTCTTGGTGAACCCGATGTACCTTTCGGAATGGGACAAAAACCTACGGTGAGCTGTCCCCGCGTGTCATGCCATAAGAATGCCGTGTGGTACTTAGGAGCAAAATCCCGCGAGAAAGAGAACAGTGCTCAGATTACGAACAAGCAAATAGAGCTGGCCGCCCAGGGTGCTCTTGACTTCTTGGTTTTCTCCTTGCACATAAAACCTTCCTTACCGTACTAATCTTCTTTTAAAAGCAAAACAACTTCGGATTACACAACTGGCTGGACAGAACATTCCTTGCAGTCAGTCTGGAGAATTGTTTTTTTAAACCTCTTGCTACTGTCTGCCTTCCCAGGAGCTTGGGAAACTCTAGCTCAGCGTACTACAAATTGCGTACGCGCTTTGACAAGGGAAATCTAGTTTATCCAGCTACCTATTTCCCATCGGCTAACAGGAAATGATCAAACGCAGTTGAAACAGGCCTTTTTTAAGGGTAGAGCACTTTAGGCGCTCGCCTTATCGTTGTAGCTCGCTCGCTAGACCCAAGTAGAGCAACAGGGTGTTCCGTTGTAGCGCTGTCGTCGCGGCGTACTCCAGAAGCTTCGAAAGCCAAGCGGTTTATGTAGTCATACGCGTTCGCAACTCGTGAACCGCTGGCGCTTGTCCTACATCTTCCCGTTGTTTAGCGCAAAGAAAACTATAGGTACATTGGAGGCAAAATATACGTAATTAACCGGCAGCGCCCGCGTTCATTTAGTCAGGAACGCTCGTTGGGTTGGTTTTTGCGGCAGTAAGCGAAAAAAGCAGCCACGAAAAAAAGAAGGCACGTTCGAAATGACGCAGAAAGGATCCACGCACACGAAGAAAATGGCACGTCCGAAATTCCGCAAAAAGGCTCCAGCCGCGCAAGAAAAGAATGGCGCGTTCGAAATGACGCAGAAAAGCTCCAGCCGCTCAAGAAAAAAGTTATGTGTTCGAAATGACACAAAACAGCTCCAGCATACGAAATTAAACCAAGCACAAAAAGAACAGAACTCCCGCTGGCGCAGTTCAGGCAGGGGGCGTGTGAGAACTGCGAAGGCGGGAAATTTGAATTGTATGGGGTGGTCGCAGTGAGCGGATAACAGCTCATTATGGCGAATCACTGATCTGCACTTCCGACAGCTTTCACATTGAATGTAACGGCTTTAGTTTTGTTGTTATTGCTCGCTGCAGACGTACTTTTTGTCAATATGCGCCTCAGTTCGCTAGTTATTTATGCTCAAAATGGTATAAAATACAATGCACTTCACGTTGCCCTACACGACCCATTGCCGCATGCATTGGAGGCTGCTCGGCTGCCGGCGCAGCGCTGCAGCGACCGCCGCTTTGGTGCTGCGCAGAACGAGTGAAAACTTTGCTTTTTGCGCAGCGCCGACAGCGGTCTCGGCGAAGCACGCGATGCGCTTCGAGGGGTGTGTCGCCGGGGGTGTGTCTGTGGTCAAAAGGTCACCTTGCACATCCTCCACAAAATCCATGGACGAAAGTAGTAAACATTTGCTTTAAAAGCTCCTCCGGCGCCAGTTGCCCGGCACGACCCCAGCGCAGCTACGCCGGAGCCAAGCCCCGCCTTGCAATTACGTCGCCGCGCACGCCGGCACCGCTCGCCCTTCGAGAACACTCTGCCCAGCGTTCGTGACGTGATCTCTCGCGTGCTCTTCTCCTCGCCAGTTCACGTTCGTTTGCTCCTGAACTGGGAAGCACCGATTAGCTCCTGCTATAGGTGCTCCAAGCTGGTTACCGCCGGTTCTAGCGCTTGCTAATGCTGCCCACTTTGGAAGAGATGTGAAAGCTTGTGAACGAGGCGATCCGGGCCTGCCAGTCAAAAAGGCCTTTCAGCGGTGCGTTCAGAAAACCACGTGGGTTGCAAGTGCCGGGTATCTGACGAAGGAAGAGAAGGCGCGATAGAAGTGCGTCACTCCCGAAAAAAAGGAACCCTGGTGCGAAGGCCGCCGCGCCGCTATTCGAGAACGGCTGTGGCGACTTCGTTCCAATCCCGAATATCGCGCCGGTGAAGCGGCGGCAAAACGTGAGCGAGTTGTAGAAGATCCAGAGTTACGAGCTCACGTACAGTGTACATACTTTAAGGACCAAGTTTGTATTGCTGTTTGGGGTACTAACGATGACACCATGCACAAAACTTGACCGAGTCTCGAAGCATAACCACACTCAAACTTAGCCAAACCAAGAATAAGCTGGTTGGCGCCACCAGCTCCGATGTTTCTCCAGCCACTCACCACTCGTGCAAGCTGCGACAATTTTTTTGGTACAAAATGTGTACAATATAAGCATGTTGTAACGAGGAAGACTAGCCACCATCGACGTAACGCTACCAGCGCAGCTACACAGCGGTGAAGTTGGAAGAACAGCCAGCGGAGCGTATTACCTCATGCGACCTGCGTCATCATCATGGCAGGACTCAAGATCATCATCACGAGTCTGTTGGCACGAGAGCTGAGCGCGCACGGCAGAACCCCTTCGGACTCAGCTGAGCCTCTCTGCGTTTCAACGCCTTGCTGCCGTCCTGCCAATAAACCTCGCCATAATGTGTACAATATCACTAACTAGTGCAGAGAGCCCATGGGTGCATTTAATGTGGCAGCCACAGTCAAGTTGTCACCTAAGGCTTTGAAGAACAGCCGTATGTGCGTTTGCTCGAAGCAGCCCATAAAGGTTTTGTGCCCATTTGCTGGAGTAGTATCCAAGGTACATTCTGCCGCAAAAAAGGTTTAAAAGCGTATAGTATTAGCCGAGTTATCGTTCATTAAAAAGGGCCAGCCATAAGGCCCGGAGCTTTCACCCTCTCATCCCGCCTCCAAAACACTGTGGAAGCTATGACTTCACCAACCAGGCGCAAGAGCACGCACTATAGAGAAACAGGGCCAGGCCCCTGCAGGCTCGAAATGCGCGCAGCCATTGGCTCCGCTGGCGGTACATGGTGGGGGTAAAAAACATTTTTTTATTGAGCAGCCAAGGGAGCTGGAAAGGGTCGTGGTCAGCCTCCTACGTCCAGGAGGCGGTACATCACGCTTTTTTTTAGCAACAGACTCGCATGCTCCTACTAACTGCTAAGTGGGGCCGGTCGGCCGCCGGCCCGCTAGGACTGCCCGAAGGCCGTGCTCCTCGCGTCGACCGTGCTCGCGTCGGCACGTCGATTTAGAATAGGGGAAACGAGTATTCGAAGGCCAGAAAGGGGGGTTCCAAACACATTTTCGCTTTAATTGAAGATTTATACCGACGACTATATTCCTGCTACGTTTTCGCGTGCGGTATTGACGTGGCATGCAGGTCGCTGCGACGCCCAGTCGCTCAGAAAAGGCTTAGTATTGCCGCAGTTATCCAGTCACCGTTTTACGAAGCAGCGCCAACGACGATCACCAGCGCAGTTTTTCACCGCCCTATCACCCCCTCTCACGCATTTATGAACTGAATTTCAGTAATAGCCCGGGGCAGTGCCAAATTTTAGCTGCTGCGGTGTATGCCGTATCGCGCATACACCGCACAGTGATCTCCTTGTCGACCGTGCAGGCATATGCTTGGCGCGGTACCGCGTGTAGCGGTGTTTCTGCCTGCAGTGACACTCCGTGTTTTTCAGCGTTAGTCATACCTTGTAAAGGACGAGCTGTATCTAGAAACTCACATAGGCTCGCGTGACGGATGGCGATGATCGCCATTCGTTCCTAAGGTACGCCGTGCCGCCGCTGCCGGAGTGCCGTTCGCCGGAACTGCCGAAACGTGCACCCACGTTTTCCAGTTTATATTTAGGTTGTTTTCATTCTTCAGGGAACATAATCCCCGCCCCCCCCCCCCCCCTTCCAAGTTTAGAACACTAATTGGCTACGGCATTTAAAGGGGCCCCCCAATAGCGGTGCCGTACTGTTCAGTGCTTCGTGCGTCACGGAGGCGGCGTCACACCAAAACTTAACGTCAGAGTGCGACAGAATGGCTGCGTGTATCGGTAGGTAAACAAGGAAAGAAAGGAAGATCTTTTTTGTGTGCGGCACCTGTTTTACGCATGGATGTAATATTTGGTACTCGTTGTCGTGAAGGGGCACTCGAGCGATTGCGCGATTGAAATGGCCACCTTCGTAAGCCTATTTCGGGCCCCTTTAAAGAAATTCACTAACACACATCTATAGGTCAACTGTTCTTAAAGCCCGCTACACATGCATGTTGTTTGTTTCATTACATGGGAGGAAATGTTCCACCCCGGAGCCACGCTATGACTTCAACGTTGTCGAGCATGCTAAACAGAGAGTTACCCTCGCGCTATCACTGTGGCCCGCGAGCTTCTCGCATTCAAAGACG
>NW_027526361.1:24850608-24948108 GCF_048455015.1 Haemaphysalis longicornis
TGACGTTAGTGCTGAACAAAAATAAAAAAAAACATAAAAACAGCAGATATCTTAATCAACAGAGAACAGCGTAGACTTCAAATAATTTAAGAAAATATTGTAGTATGATGTTCTTTTAAATTATAGGCAACGAATTAGTTGCGTTATGTGAGAAATGACCAGGATCTTCGTATAAAAATTGCACACTAAAAACTTCAACTCATGGGTACTATGATTAGTCCTAATCGGGTGTTGTGTAAACCTGCTCGAATGTATCGATAAATATTAAAAGAAATGTGTGGGTTTATAATCGATTTGTCTCTGCACATTTGGCTACAGATTCGAAGAGAAAATTTAAGTTCAAATAATTGAGTTTCCCGAGGCAAATTGTGTTTTCCCAATAACGGATCCGAATAGTGTGAACTGAGTACATTATCTACGTACCGAACTGCATTTTTTTAGAGGAGCCCGCCTGCCCAAATTTTTTATGGCTGTTGCATCCCAATAATAAAAATTCGACTACACAGGCTCACCCATCAGATAAAAACATGCTTGATTTTGTATAGCAGTCCCGAAGACCCGCACGTACTTTGTGAACTTTTTATAGGATACATCCAGTTAATAGTTTCAAGTTTTAATTGGGAAGAACATCGAAAAAATTCCGAAGTCAAAACGCGTTCGATAGCCGGATTACCGAATTCTAGGAATGGGCAATCAGCTTTATTTTGGGGCTTAAAATAACGTATGTGGTCCTATTGACGTTCAATTTAGTCTTATAAATAATTCGTTTAGCCAAGTGGTGACAACTAAAGATGGTTAAATATCTGACAGAGAAAAACAACCCACTGGTCAACGTTACTAGATAGGTTCGTTGCCACTGGTATTGTCACCGTAAAATGCGTCATTCTACGTTTACGTTATTCATAAACGGTCAAAGAATACGGTGTCCAAAAAGAAGCCTTGAGATTGATATTGAACAAAAATCTGGTAAACGGATTCCAAGCCTAATAAAATCTTTAATAAAAATCAGTCACAGATCGCATCACATTAACTCGCCTTCGACAGCCTTATTTCTTCGGCTGCTCCTCCCGTTCGTGCTCCGCGTGAATGGGGGTACACCTGGAGTGAATCCACGAAACCAAAGAACACAAAGTGCTTTTTTTTTCTGGTGGTTTCAAGGCGGAAGCCCTACTTCTCCGAGGTACAGGAAGTCACACAAGGAATTGTTGTTGGGTGCACAAAATTGCGCAGAAAATTGGAGCGCGCGCCTGGAAAGGGAAACAGCAGCGCTGGATGAAGGTTCTGAGAAAGGGCACTGTATCGTAGAACGTTCCGGACGCGCCAAGTATGCATGCGTCACAGCGTGGGCTCAGAGCTTCATTCCATCCACATCGCTCCCCGCACGGCACACCTTGAGCAATCTTGGTGACGGTATTGGCGATACCGCGGGCCCCGAGCCCCCCAAAATAAGCTGAAACCAACCGTGGCGATGTCGTTGTATGGTGAAGGGTAGAAACCACAAACGGTGGCCGTCGGAGCCCAGGTCAAGCTCTGGCGGATAGGCTCCCTGTCTGTTTATCAGGCAGGGAGCTCCGGGACCTCTTCAGCTATCAGGGTAAGGCTAACGAAGAAAGTACCCCCTTCCCTGCTTTCCACTATATCATATGGCATTTTCTAACCCCCCCCCCCCCCCCCCGAACGTGATCAGTCCCTGAAAAGCGGCCGCAACGAAGTATCCTTTCCTTCTTTGCCTTCAATCTCTCTTCCAAAGCCCGATAATTTCTCGCGCTTATTGATAACGAAATCCCTGGATAAGTCAAAACCCGTCGCCTCCCAGTCTGTCTTTCTGATTTACAAGTTTTTTGAAAGCCTTATCGGAAAGTCGTACAAGGCTAAGAAACTCACAACGGGAGAAGTTTTGATTGAAGTAGGAAACAAACAACCATTCTCTAACCTCCTGAAGCAAACGCGCATGGTTGATGTTGACATCAAGATAACGCCCCATCGCAGCCTCAATAGCTGCCAGGGCGTGATCTCTGATCATCTGATCAGGATCTAATAAATGAGACTGAAGCTGATCTGCTCGAGGGTCTTCGTGATCAGGGTGTGACAGCAGTGAGGCGAATCACGATACGCCGAAACGACCAGATAATAGCTACTAAACACATAATCTTGACGCTTGACCGCTCAACACTTCCTGGGTCGGTCAACGCAGACGTCATGAGATGTCCGGTCCGACCCTACATGCCGAACCCACGCCGCTGCTTCAAGTGTCAGCGGTTTGGGCACGGCACAACCTCTTGTCGTAGTAAATTGACGAGCGCAAAATGTGGAGCACATGATCACTTAACCGACAACTGCGAATCCCAGAGCTATACCTGTGCGAACTGCCAGGGACCGCACGCTGCCTATTCTAGGAGCTGTGAAAAATTCAAAGCAGAAAAACAAATCATTCCCTTGAAAGTCAACGAGAACATCACCTTCCCAGAGGAGCGAAAGAGGTTCGCCTCTTTCCCCCTGGGGAGGTACGCCGACGCAGCTCGGTGGGGGGCGGAGCGGCGTCTGGTTTCGGCGGGGACCCAGCACCGCGAGTCAGACCTGGTGCCGCCCCCGCCGCCGCCCCCCCCCCCCCTTTTTGGGTTGCCTCGGGCAGCCCAACCCGCCTCCGCACCGCTCGCTGAGCCAGCAGCGGATGTGGTGGCATCCACGTCCGTTGGGGGTGCCCCTGCACCCACTGTTTCCTCTCCACCGGCCCGAAGCACACGCGAGGGCACGGAGGAGATGGAGACGGAGGACACCGCAGTAGTTCCCAAGCCCGCCGCACCGCCTGTTCCACCCGGGGCGCTCCTGACGACTTCGGCGGTCGCGGCTCGAACGAAGGGCACCGGAAAAGGTGCCAAGTCCGGGTGGTCCGTTCCGCCGCGTACCCCTTCCAAATCTGATGATGACATGGATGTGGGACCTTTCCTGTCTTCTTCGCAGTGGAAGGAGCACGTCCCTCCATCGAAACCTCCAGAGAAGGTTAAAAAACCCCTTCCAAGAGTCCAAGCCCCGAAAGACCTTACCTATATAGTCACACTCCAGTTGCTCTGAACCCTTAATAATGGGAAGAAAAAATGCTGTTCAATGGAACTGCGGAGGCCTTCTTCATAATCTTGACGATGTGTACGAGATCCTGCATGCTAATCAGCCAAGTGTAATTGTGTGCAGGAAACACAGTTGAATTCCAATCCACTAATATGGTGTTCCGAAAGCACAGGGATGGCTGCACACACTCTTCTGGCGGTGTGGCCATAATCGCCCGGAAATCTTTATCATGCCACCCTGTCACTCTGAACACTGTCTTTGAGGCTGTAGCAATTCGAACAATATTATTTAATAGGTTTATAACGGTATGCTCCGTTGACATTCCTCCGGATTTTACACTTTCGAGCTCTAACTTCGAGGCGCTGGTTGACCAGCTGGCCGAACCATATATCCTCACAGGCGACCTTAATCGCACAATTCTCTTTGGGGCTGTTCTCACACGGATGCCCGAGGTCGCCTGATGGAGAAGTTCTTAACATCCTCTGGAGCATGCCTTTTCAACAAGAAACAGCCTACATACCACAATGTAGGACACAACACATACTCAAATCTTGACTTGGGTACTGGTTCTGCAATTCTCTTTCCATGTGTTGATTGGAGTGTGGGCACGGACCCATATGGTAGTGACCACTTCCCCCCTTCACTAACATATATAGGTAAAGACCCAAGCAGTTCATCTTCTCATAATAGGTTCAACGAAGCATGAGCTAACTGGAACACATTTACGGAGACATCGAAACTACACCACACATCCATAGGACACCTTCACGTTGAAGAAGCTACCCAACTCCTCACGGCTCACATCCTCGACGCCGCCGAAAGGTCCCTTCCCCACGCCTCTGGTGCCCCGTGCAACCAGAGGAGGCCGTGGTGGAATAAGGACTGTAGGCGGGCGCGAGAGGCCCAGAACAAGGCCTGGGGTATCCTTCGTTAGTACCCCACGTCGGGTAACCTCCTGTTGTTCAAACGGGCCAAGCCGTTTGGAAAACGTGTGCGCCGTGAGGCAAAACGCGATAGTTGGCGTTCATTTATTTGGCGTTCATCTACACAGACACACCAAAAGTATGGACACGGATACGCCAACTCAAAGGACAACAAACACACAGCCTGCCTCTGGTCAGCACAACAGGGGACACACTTGAAGACCCGACTGACACACTTGCACAACACTTCCAACACGTGTCCAGTTCAGCACACTACCCAAACACTTTCATGAAACACAAACTCGTGGCCGAAAAAAAGCCTTGACATGACAATGACACATCAGCCACTTCTTATTACTCTGAGTTCACACTTCATGAGCAGAGGGGTGCTCTGAGCACGTATAAACCCTCAGCTCCAGGCCTAGACAACATCACATATACAATGACATAGCACTTACACACAGACACTATTGTAACACTCGTTCACCTTTTCAACAAGATGTGGCTTTCGGGGCCCAATCCTAAGTCTTGGAGGGATGCCATAGTTGTAGCATTCTTGCAAGAAGGGAAGGACCCTTCCTCACCCGCTAGCTATCGACCCATTGAACTGACCAGCTGCCTGTGCAAGCTTCTCGAGAAGATAATAAACCGGAGGCTCGGGTACTTTTTGGAGTATAACGGCCTTCTCGAGAGCTGCCAGGCAGGCTTCAGGGCGGGGAGATCCACAAACGATCAACTTGTGGCACTAGAGTCATACATCAAGGATGCCTTCATTCACAAACAGTTCTGTTTAACTGTGTTTTTCGACCTCGAAAAGGCCTATGACACCGTTTGGCGTTATGGGATCCTTAGTGACCCAAAATCATTCGGTGTTTCTGGTAATATGTTTAACACCCTTGCTACTTATTTGTCGGAAAGAACCTTTCGCATCTGAGTTTGTTCTGCACTGTCAAAGGTTCATGTGCAAGAAAATGGCATGCTCCAAGATGGACTGTTGAGCTGCACGCTCTTCATAGTTAAGATGAACTCTCTTGGAAAGGCATTGCCCCCAACAACCTCATATTCCATGTATGTAGACGACGTCCAGATATCCTTTAAATCATGTAATATGTCCATCTGCGAACGTCAAGTCCAGCTCGGCGTAAAGAAACTTGCCGGCTGGGCAGACAAGACTGGTTTTAAAATTAATCCTGGAAAGAGCTCTTGTGTTGTGTTCTCCAGGAAGCGTGGGGTCCACCCAGACCCAGACATCACTCTTAAGAACGTGCTGATTCCTCTGAACAAGGAGCACAAGTTTTTAGGTATTTTATTCGATGAAAAGCTTACATTCATTCCTCATATCAAACAGCTTAAATGCAAATGCTTAAGAATAAATAACATTCTTAAGCTCTTCTCACACAAATCTTATGGGGCCGACAAACAACTCCTGCTGCGCCTTTACACAGCCTTGGTGGGGTCTCGGCTTGACTACGGCAGTGTCGTGTAAGAGTCAGCGACAAAAACAGCCCTTAAAATGATCCACTCAGTGCTGCATCTTGGCCTTCGCCTCTCATGCGGCACTTTCCGCACTAGCCCTGTCGAGAGTCTGTATGTCGAGTGTGACAAATGGTGCCTAGGGCATCAGCGGGAGTATGTTGACGTGCTATATGCATCTAAGATCCTGTCTCTCACCAACCATCCTTTTAACCGTATCAGGAACGATACATCAAATTTACAACTGTTTTTAAACAGGCCATTTATCTCCTTACCTTTCTCTCTGACTTAGGAGGAAGTCTTCTGCACTCACGGTTCTCTGTCAGACACGCAAAAGACTCCCATTCATAATTTAATTCCACCATGGCATCTACGTCCTATACCATGCGACCTATCATTCACACTACTAGAAAAAAATAGGGTACCCAGGAGTGCAATTCTGCAGCACTTCCTGTTCCTGCAGGACAAGTACAGGTGCGCAGAATTCTATAACCACGCGTCGAAAACTGATTCTACTGTCTCCTGTGCAGCGCACGGACCAAATTTTAGAGTTAGCAAAACAATGAATTTTACATAGTAATTTTGCACAGTAATGAATTTTACACAGTATAACAGTATTTACACGGCAGAAGCGTATGGCATCTTACTCGTTTCAAATCACATCATCAAACATAAAATTCCCAAGTCCACCGTGTACACATATTCCCTAAGCGTTGTACAAGCACTGTCATCAGGAAGGTCATCTACAAACTACGTGATCAATGCTCTTTTCAAGGTACTAATGACTGCATATGCCTCAAATCTTCAAATAACTATATGCTGGGTACCAGGGCACTGTGGAATCGCTGGGAATGAGGCCGCCGATCAAATGGCTGGTGCTGCAGCTCTCATGTCTAGAGTTGACATTACAACAGTACCTTACACCGACCTAAAGACACACATCAGACGACAGCTTCGTAACACATGGCAATTACACTGGAGCCAACAAATAAACAACAAACTACATGTAATCAAACCACAATTGGGACGCTACACAACTGACTTACACAACAGGTACACTGAAGTCGCCCTGGCTAGGCTGAGGATTGGTCACACACATGTAACGCACTCCCACCTGCTCACTGGAACTTCGGGACCCATGTGTAGCAGGTGTGGAAAGGGCCTATCCGTAGTCCGCATACTAATCACATGCAAGGCGCTTCACACGACACGACACAAACATTTCCCTGAATTATACATACGACACATTCAACTGCACCGATCATGCTTTTTAGCCGACGAACCAATGTTTTCTAGTCAACGTGTTTCTAAGTTTTTAGCTGAGGTAAAATTTCTGCAGCTCTTGTCATATCACGTGTAATCATCCTGGCCCTATACACCAGCCATCTTCATTGTCTTTTGTTTTGCGTCACTTTTACTTTTAGTCGCATGTTTTAATATTTACAGTCTCATCAAAAATTCAGTACCTTCTCTGGCGCTCTTTGCCCCTGTTTGCCTTGCCCCATTAAGCACCAACCACCATCATCATCACCATCCACATCGCTATCTGTGATGACGCATCACGTCCTATAGTTGCGGTTGGGAAGACTGAGAATATGCGCTACGATGGAAGAGGCTAGAGAAGCTCGAAATGCCACTGTCGTAATAGCCGTCGGGATGAAGAGACTGTAGATAAAGCTGCGGCAGCGGCCCTAGCAGAACAACGTGAAAGTGTAACAAAAAGTTCAACAACAGTTCAACAGAAGGTCCGCCATAGGCTTTCGCCTTCATATTCTCAGAAAGCTCTACGCCGCTCCGTAATTTTTTTTTTTTACTTTAGTTGCTCAAACACTCATGTAGGTGGTATCCCAAAATACCGTGTTCTGTTGCCAATCAAGGCGTGGCTCATTGCTAAGGCGTAGAGAAGTTTAGCACGAGGCCCCTGCGGCAGTCTAATTCCCGGCCGCGTTGCCGTTTCTCTGATGATGGTGAAAAACAAAAACTCCCTTGCGTCGAAGGTTCGACCCATGACGGTCCTCTGCTACGCACCCCAGATGTGCGCTATCGGTGCGTAAAACCCCATTTTAAACTTGGCGTTTTCTCTGTAACACCTCGAGTGCGAAGAAAGTATTTCGTTTAGTATAACACCAACCTGCATCGCGAGTTTCTTGTTTATCGCTGCTACTAGGTGATAGATGGCGACAAAAGGGCTTTGCTGTAGGCACTATTTTCGGCCCTGTTTGTTCAGAACCTGCTTGCTTGATCGCTTAAAACACTTACAGGTTCTCCGCTATGTAGTCTGTGTATATATCCTTCACTCCTGTGGACGCCGGTGACGACGCTTGGAGGAAGGTATAATTGTGGTTTTGTGGGCGTTTCACTCCTATCAAGATCGAGCCCAAGCTAACTTTAGAAAAGAAGTGTCGAAATTAGGGGCTCCACAGAACGGCACGGCAACTTTAATGCTTAAGAAAACGATAGTAAGTACGCAGTACTAAGAGTTTTCGCTGCCCTCTTTCCTTTGTACCGTCGCAAAGTAAGGGCTCCGAAAATAGAGGAATGATGGAAGCGAGCCGAACTCGGCCCGCCGTAGAGGGGGGGAAGCGTTAAAGGCACTTGACACTCTTCGCTCCGGGGCACGCTGTGAGATGATTCGGCCGCTCCTTACGGTATTGTAATGAAGGGGGAACACCTGCCAGGAGACATCACCAGGGAGGGCTTGAGGCAATAACGCCTCGGCAGCCCGCTCTGGGCATCCCAAGTGGCCGTGGCAAAGGGAGAATAACGAGTCGTGGCCGTCGTGTCTGGGCCTCTTTTGTGGCCCGCCGGCTTCGTTTGCATGGGCAGCTGTCACGGGCCCAAATTAAAACGAATGCGACTCGACGCGGCGCGGCGACGAAAGAAAACTCCTTGACTCATTGTCGCTTTGTCTTGTTCCCTCGTTGCAGGTACGTGGCAGGTCCGATGTCGCGCGAGCGCCGTGCGGTACCCGGCGGCCGCGGCTGCGAGAGATGAAGATGAACCGCGCCGTGCCGCAAACTTGTAAGCGGCGTCTGGTCCTCCGGACACGGCTTTGAGCACGATAGTGGTAAGATTGGTCCCCCCTGTGGGCCCGTAGCGCGTGTCTAGTGGGCGCATTCTCGTAGACACCGCCATTTGCGTCGCAACTTCCTGACGAGCTTTTAGCAGTTTAACCACACACAAAAAAAGATGGCGTTCAGTAAAATCTGGGGACAGCGAGGAAATGGGAAAAGTTAATGGGAATGAGTAGAACTTCAGGCGGTCAAAACGAAGTAGGTACTTCAAAGATGACGTTCTCGTATTCAGGCGCTTAAACCAAAGCCTACCACCATTACCGCAAGCACAAATAAGGAGTGTGTACCAAAATATATTTTGGTGCAAACTCCTTATTTGTGTTTGCGATAAATGGTGCTACAAGTACATATGCGCGATTTTTGATAGGGTTAACCATTCTTTCTTTCGTATCGTGCTGACAGTTTTTGATCTCGATGATGCAATACCAGTATGGGTCAGTTCATGGGCAAATTAGTTGTATTTAGGGACTTCTACAAATTTTGCTATGTGGATTTTGCCCCCGTTCACTTTCTACTTGATTTTCTTGTCAATTGAGATTGCGAATTTTCTTAGATCCTTGTTCTCTTTATGTGAATATCGTACTCGCGTGGCAACAAAGCTGCAGGGCGGCGCTTTGTCGATATATGTAGACGGAATTCGGTTGTCGTCAACCTGGGTAAGAATTTTCAGTTTTCCAGAATTGTGAGAGGAAGAAGCTAGTAATGATTTCAAGATTTAAAGTTGACGCATTTCGTTCAGCGTGGGTGCTGCACGAACCAGCAAGAAAAACGTGCACCGTGGCAACGTTTTAAGCGGCGGATGTAGACAGCCTTGACCTTAGCGCCAATGGACCTAACGACAATACTGCGTCCGTTACCCAAGTGCTTAAACATATCCCTATCGATCTCGAACGTTCTGCATTCCTTGTGCGCAGTAACAACTGCTCAAACGAGTTCTTAGTGTTACTCTATTTTCGGTAAAAGTACTATCATTCAGGATGCCGCTCCTGGGATACGTTGGTCGGATGTATTGGCTGGATTGTGCTGGGGAAAACACATCAAAAATATAACAGAGCCGATAATGGTGTGAAAAATATATTTTTACTGTAGCGGGAAGCTGAAACTGAAAAAGCTGAAAGGGGAGTTATCCCGCTCTGTGATGGGGGATGACCAGCGAATCTGTATAAACACACTTCACGCACATATTTAGACAACGTACACGTATTTAAATTTGACAATACACCATACATCGGGTCGAGCTGCTGACCAGCTCGGCTGTAGCCTTCCAGAGTGGTCTGGTGGAGAGGGACCATCTCGCCAGCAAGCACTGTCCTGGACTGAGGACCTGTCACTGGGAGCGTGCTCTCAGATCGTGCGTGCTGTTTCCCAAAGTTTATCCACCCACATCATTTGGTAATTGCAGTAGCTATGACTTTGTTATTACTCAATGGAACTTTCAAGAACTGAAGTTTTATCTTATCAGACCAACTTGTGGCTCTACATTTCCCTCCAGTATTGCTAGCTTACGGTAATGCCGAGACCTTTGTAGCCTCACTGAACACTACTTAAGGAAAGTAAATAAAACTTGCCGTAATAATATATTAGTCTTGCTGGCTAATTTGCACAAACTTTATTTCGAGATAGTTTTGATAGACCAAGGGTTATCACCGTTTGCTGAAGCCATAAACCCCCATGTCGATCCCTGTGTTGCCAGAAGGCAGGAATTATGTAGCGTTTGCATCTTAAGTGGACCAATTATGACAAGTTAACGGAACTCGCGTAATCGTAATGAACGAGTCGTCTTAGCGACAAATTCCCAAATCATTTACGTTGGGGCAAGCTTTGATAAAAAAAGAGATCCCGCCATTGTGTGTGACCATGCTGCAGCAATAGGTGCCCATGCTGTTGCAATAGGTGCCTTTGCATTGACAGCAAAGACGAATTTTTGTAAAATTTATTACTTCACTGTTGACTAATTGTGACAACTAAATCAAATTCACACTAATGATATATTTTTCATTGACTTATAATCATAGATTTGTTTTGGGGGTAGTTTTAAAAAGAGTTACAGTCGTCTTTTGCTGAACATTTGCGAGAGAGTTGGCTTTGTCGTAAGGCATTTTCGGCGACGCAGGACAAAAATGAACGGAACTCTCGACATAAAAAGCTTCTTGCCAAAAAAAAAAATCGGAGTCTGCCTGACCAGCGAATGTAGATGACCAGTGTAGCTAAAAAGCCATTGTCACTTAGTAACGATGGTCTCATTGTCTTTGTTGACTCGTAACTCTGGACGCGATCTTGGATAATGTCAAATCGATGCACGCACGCCTCTGGGTGCTTGGTCCGGATCGGCGCGACATCGCAAGCTAAATGTCCCCGGCACAAAACGCTTAGCCCCTTCCTTATCGCTCCCTAAACATCCACATTGAAATCACCGACTACGACCACTGGGGTAATTTCTTCCCTGTGCACGGACCGAGGGCAGTACAGAAACAAGTAAGCTCTTTTTAAGGGTTCTGAATGCGTAAGCATTAATGCCCAATTAAACGCCCGAGACGCTTGCTTGCGCCCCATACTTCTCAAAGGGCTTCGTCCTCTCGCCACTTGAGGCGATTTGCTTCAAGATCCGCTTCAGCTTTACGCTTTCGAATGGCTTCGATTTGTCTCCTACGTCTTGCTCGGCTGCTCGTTCCTGCTGCCATGTGTTGGAAGAGTAGACGACGACGGGAGATATCACTGCCATTCTATTCGCGCCTCATCTGTGGTGTCCTAGCGTGGCCGGGCGCCTTTTGCTAATGCACAGTTAAAACGCGTGTTGCAGAACGCACCGCGCTATGGAGCGTCTAGCGTTTCAAGGACACATGGAGCCTCGGGAGTTTTTGCGCCAGGACACGAAATTCTACGGTACCCTAACCGTAACAACTCCACTTTAAATACTGCATGGTATGGCCGTGTCAGTAGTAAAAACAATTTTGGCGATAGAAAACACCAAAAAAAATGCCCTGAAAACAAAATATTAACTACGAAATACGAAAATACTCGCGCTCAAGCCTGGAGCGCGTGGCTCGAGCGCCAAATCGAACAGTAAGAAAAGTTCCCAGAGGGTGGTGCGCCAGCAGTGCGGAAGCGGGAAAATTTAGTAGAGTTTAGCGAACCTTTGCTAAGGTTATCTTGGGATTATCTTGGAAGGACAGATACAGGAGCGAAACAGCGTTATAGGCGAGCGGAGGAGAGAGGAGATGCCGTTACGTGACAGGGGCGCCAGAAGGATATAGTCTTTCGACGACATTCGCAGCGAGGCGAGCAGATGCGCGGCCAATTGTGTTTGTTCGCGGAAATGAACAATACACGGTCCCTGACCATGTAAGCTTCGCCTAATAATGACAAGCGGCGGAAGCGGAGTCCCTCCAGCGGCCGCGGAGAATTCGCCTTCACACGCACATTCAATCGGAAGCATGCAGCCCGCGGAATCCTGAGACCACGGCATTCTCCTGCGCCCCGTACGGGCACACTCACAGCGTAGGAAAAACCTGCGCTGTTGGACAGTGGGAGGTTGCTCCGTTTTGGCTGACTTGCGCTTGAAGCCTCTCGTGGCGTGTGCACTAACTTTGAGGATTGAATATGAGCCGATTAGTACTATAAGGGCTCTGGACGCTGACAGAAATTAGCAGTGCATTTTCGGACAAAGCAGGAGATCGTTACTTTGCCGGTTTGAGTTCTTATGTTGCCATGCCCCAGTGTACTGTGATGTCTTTTTGCTCTTCTCGCCACAGATTATACAGCTTTCCACACTGCCACAGAGCTTCCAAGCGCAACAGGGAAACCCTGTAGCTCTTTCCAAGAGCCACAGGGTTTCCCTGTGGCTCCTCTTTGTCCATACCTAGGTAACCGTCGCCTGGAAACAGCTCGCCGATTACACTACCACGATGGGGGCAGAAATCGTGGTTTGTGTGTCAACAAGAGTCTCTAGTGACTGTAGATATCTCATCAAATAAGGGCAAACACTGCGGCTACCGTGCAGACCTCACGCACAATATGTGGAAATGCCAAAAGAAACTCCGGAACAAGACCCCCTTACCCTCCATAGACATCAAACAGCCAGAACAATGGGAAACCCTACTGAGCAGCTTCCATCCCCTAATGCAGCTACGCCTTGTCCAGATGGCCGAAGAAGCCGCTAGGAACCAAGATCTGTGCAACGTTTATAGATAAACGTTGGATCTGTGGCTGAATAACGCAGCAGAGCTCTCTCTTCTCTCTCTCTCTACTTCTACAAGCTCTCTCCAAGCTCTCTACTTCTCGGCGACTGAGGCTTTTTTTCCCTCTCTCTTGCGAATTATACTCATACTTCGGTAAAGGGACGGGACATTTTGTGGGCGTGTTGGAATGTAAAAATACGCATAACTGCCAACCAGTTCACACTTCTCAGTTTGGCGGAATATTCCTTACCCGGTTGTGTGAGGAGATGTATCATTTTCCCTAGATCTGTATTTGTTTTTTTTTTTCTTCTTTTTGCATCTATTTATACGCGACCGCCAACGTGTTCACGTAGCGAGCGCCTGGTGTCGTATTTATTCAGACAGTGTGCTTCTTGGCTGCTACTTCTAGGATTTGTTTGACCCATTTATGGGGGCTGGGAAGATTTGACAGCTATCTCGCCAGACCGTGATAGCTGTCTCTCTGAATACGTAGTTGTTTCTTGTTGTGAAAGCATTTAAGCGGCAATGATATAGCGGTTGGAATAGCCTTCAAAATATTGGAACCTTCCACACATGCCTTTTCAAAGACGTAGCCCATCATAAAACCTTCGCCAATCTGTAAGCACAGCATCAGACGCAAAGGCTTACAATAACAATTGGAGGGACTACCTCCAAAAAAGACAGGGACGAGCCTGCACTGGTGCAAACAATGCCAAATAATTTTTCAGCCCCGGTGGGATCGTTTTTGTTGACGGCCGCCAGACAATGGCAAGTTGCTGATATCGCCGAGGGCGGTTGCGTATTACGGTTCTTTTAAAGCGAAGCTTTACTGTTCTCACTCATGGCGTGTGTAACGCAAAAACGCCTTGCAGGAAGGCCAACTTTCTCTGACGACGATGATGATGGATTGGGGGGGAAGAAAGTGAAAGAAAAAAATGCATCAGTGGCCGGCATCAAACCTGGGTCCCTGGCGTTATGAAGGTGACGTCTATCTGATTGCTTCATTTCGACATGCTCGAAACTCAGTCCAAACTCAGACGACAACCGAAGAATCAGTCACGAGAAAGCTTCGCGTTCAACAGTCGTCATCGTTACACGAAAGGGTCATAATCTTTTTTGTCGTTTTAATGCACACAAGAATGACATAAACATGCTCATTATATCTTTTTGGTCAAGCGTTTGTTGAATCTGCTGCCTTTATGGCTATGCTTAGATATTCTGCCAATCTCCTCGTATTCCTCGAATTTCCAACGCGATTCCCTGTAAAAATCGCTCTCCAGCATTGTCGCACACGTGCACATAAAAGGAGAGTTTAGAAACTGTAAATTATTGTTACCGACGGGAAGTTTTTCGCACTTGCACGCCGACCAGTTTTTTTACAGCATTCAGAGAACAAGAACGAGGGTAACAGTTTATCTTTTAAAAACATCGCTTCCTTGAGCTCCTCCAAACTGCAATATTAATGAGCTTTCACGGGAGACCACCGGCTGCTGTAGGAGCAGCGGAGCACTACAGGCACGCCGTTAAAACCGCTCAGAACGCCTAAAAGGCTCGCCAGTATGAATGCGCGAGCTGCGCGAGCGAAGAAAGTTTCTCGTAAAAGCCCCGGCTAATCCTTCGGAATTTCAGGCGCCCAAAAACCCACTCGCACCCGCATACCGGCGACACTGGCCGCCAGCAGCAAAGCAGCTTTTTTTCTTGCGGCGCTACCGGCCGGCTGTTCTCTGGCCTGCGCCGTTTCACGACCGGGGCAGGGGCCAGGCGTATACCGCCGCCACGGGCTGCAGGCACGCCGGCGTGCATTAAGTGCGCGGCACTTCTTGCTCGAAGGAGACGAAGGTGAAGAGGGGTTAGAGAGACCGGAGGGCGCAAGGAAGAGAGCTGTTCGGGACCACGACGACAAAGCCCTGGGCCGTAATGAGATCGAGTAATTGCTGCCGCTTCTCGGAGGAGCGCACGGGAAGGCGAGAAGCGAGCTTTCACCCCCTGTGCTCCTG
The DNA here is from genome assembly GCF_048455015.1 of Haemaphysalis longicornis. NCBI lineage: Eukaryota > Metazoa > Arthropoda > Arachnida > Ixodida > Ixodidae > Haemaphysalis > Haemaphysalis longicornis. The sequence continues at coordinate 24,865,320 of NW_027526361.1, forward strand.
CTAGCTCAAGAGAAGCGGGCGTAATGCATGCACGGCCGCTTTAGCACACGCCCCGGCACTAGCGGAACACCCTTCGGGTCTTAGGGAGGCCTCTTTCCTTGCTCCTCAAGGACGCTGCCGGAGGAAGCCGCGTCCTCTGAGAGAGGGACCGTGTTGTGGAAGGCGGACCTAGCTAGCCCTGCAAGGAGTGCCTGCTATTGCTCCGCCCGGACAGCGGCACCCTTTCAAAACTACTCGCGGCCCGTCACCAAGAGTCACCACTCTGCGATCTAGATCAAGGAAGACCGCGACCAGTGACGTGCTCTCGTAATAAGCTGGGCAACTGTCTGCTATGGCTGTTGTTCCAGATAACGCATGCAGTCAAGGCCGGAGATAGTGCGCCTGGTTGAAGAGATGATGTACTTGAGAGGGAGATTTAACGGGAGCCTGCTGAATAGCTGCTTCGGTTAGCAGCCGCCATACTCCCCTGCGGTTTATATCTCACTGGGAGCTCGGCACCTCTGAATCCGCTTCTCAAACTAACTCATTTTATGGCTGCCTGCAGGCGCTTCCTTTCTGTTTCCGGGTACGTGAATAATTATGCTAGTGCCAAAACCAGCACAACTCGGCGCTGCTTCTTGCGCTTCAATGTTTGTGCACACAGATATGGCCTTTCGAGGCGACGCTGCTTGACATTTCGGACTGACGCCATAAAAACCTCAATGCACTCTTTTTCTTCTTTGTTTTTTTTTTTTTGCGCGGGCGGAACACTTTTGTAACGAAACACTCGTTGCATCGAAAACAACATGTGGAGATGTCCCAAGAATAGTCGATGTAGCATGTATTTTTATTCATAAGTTAAAGAGAAAGCTATCAAGGCCACTTTTTTTTAGTACTCCAACGGCTCTAGTTCTGCGCCTCGAGTTCGCTGCAGGTGCGAATATTACTACCGCATACAAATAAATATAAAAAGATACAAAGCACGTGCTTGCTTCAGCGTGATGTGTGATTAACGCAGCTGCATCTTCAATTCTGGTACGTGCATAGGAGACCGGAAAATAGCGCTGAAGCTCGCGACCAGCATCATTTGTGGTGCAGAGCACAAGTAAAGCGGATGGCTTATCGCGTCCAGGCGCGTAACGTTTTATCCCTTTGTACTTAGCTGCGGTTGCTGAATTCAGCTGCACCCTCTGAATGGTAATTCAACCTAGCTCTGATTCGCTGTCAAAAAAAATAACAAAAACAAGCTTGGCACGCTGCAAAAGTTGACGCAAAAGACAATAGAAAAAACCAGTTTGGGGGCCAGGAAATGCTGAAGTCCCGTTGAGATGTGCACTGGGCCGTTTGCGTCGAGTGCTCCTCTCCAGAGAATTTCTCCGAGAAATGCGTTCTCAGGAAAACTGAGCCACCTTTCCGACCTTCCCGTGAGAAGCTTCCTGGAAGGCCTCTCGTCGTTTATATGCATTACAGGCCCTTGTCTGCTGTTTGCGTTTCAAGCTACTTCAGACGCCGCCGACCCTTGCCGTCGTTCACCGTTTTGAGCGAACGCTTGCTTCCTGTTCTTTACTTTGCCCTCGTCACATTCTCCTCTCACGCTTTCTCGCGTTTTGTAAACCGTAATTTATGTACGCATGACTATACATCCAGCTCCCGAAACGAGAACGTTGGAGCTTTGCCTGCATTATCGTCACGTGTACAAGGATATAAAAAGAAAGAAAAACCAACAAAACAGACGATGATGAGCGTTCCCTATCATGAAGACAGGAAATGACATTGGTAACTCAGTCCTTTCGACTCCTCATTGCATCGATTCTTCGTTCGCAGGAGACTGTCATTGTTTTTCGTTACCAAATATACCAAAAAGATTCCTAGCGTTTTCTGTGCGTTTACGCGCTGCGCTGTTGTGCAACTGGGTAGGCAAGATTGCCCGAAATTTTAGGCCTAACTATACCCTATCCTGAGTTTTCGGCGCTGCCTGCTCGTGCTTTTTGTAGGCTGAGTTACAGTGGCTGAGGTTGAGCAGTTTCGCGTGGCTCCTGGAGAGCCGTGCTGCTCATGCGCGAGGAGCAGTGACGTCACACGGCGCACAGAACGTTGCTCGCTGCCCGGTGTTTCTCACACACCCCACGCGCCCAGCGTCTTCGCCCACCTCCGTTCTGCTCGTGGCGGCCCGGTCTACTTGATGATCATGCGAGGGGTGGCCGGGTGTGGAACCGATGGCTCGTGCGACGCAGCAACACCGGCGTGCGCCCGTGGAACCAGCTTAGCCCTGGGGCGATCGGTGACGCTGCTCCGGAGCCGCTTGATAAATATACATGTGTCACATAACGCGTATACCGTGTGTGTGTGTCATTGAGGCAGCAGTAGGCATGATAATCAAGCTAATCCTAGACAACCAGGAAAGCTAAAAATAAGCAGCTGAAGCTTAGCTCACGCTACGTATATCATGGCATAGCCGAGCTAAGCCACTGCTAATTTTTTTGTTGTGTATTTCTAGTGATAAATTTATTATGTGACCGACGGCTCGTAGGCTTCAGCTTTTTTTCATCCATCCTTTGGGTATGAAATATAAGCTTTAAAAACCTGCGGTTTGGACTGAAAGAGAAGACTATAAAAGGAGAATGATCGACTTTCTCAATTTGGTACCATATGCGTGTTCCTGAGAAAGAGTATAACGTGAGAATATAAATTTAAAGCATCCTATTTGACATGTGGAGCTTCGTATGAATGCATACGTACATGCACAGAAAATTGTAAATGCATTATATATTTCTCTTCGTTTCTGTTTACATAAATAAACAAAAGCTTCACTAATCCCTTGTTAAGAGCATTCCAAAGACTCTATTGACAATCACTGAACTTGAACGAACTTTGGGGATACCTGTCTGCTCCAACCTTTCTCCATTCTTTGCTTTCCCTATTTTCCCTATTTCCCCTTTCCCACGTGCAGAATATCAAACTAGGCTCTAGCCAGGTTAACTTTCCCGGCTCCTATCTATTTCCTACCTTTCAAAGAAATTGAACAAAAATATCGTGGTGGCCCTTTTGTCATTCAATCGGTTTTAAAGAAATCCTCATGTTCACCCCCGCTTGTCACATGAAAAGTAACGACAGTGCATCCGGCTATTAACTGTCAAGTTGTGTATCTCTGCAGTTTTCATCCGCTGGCATTGTGCGACGTATCTCTCTCCTCATTTGTCATTGACAAAGCCTCGCCAAAAAAATTTTTCGAGCACTTAGATTGGTTCTCAGAAGGCACTGTAGATGAGCATTTCAAGCAAACAAACAAAAACACCCATTTTCGCGGAGCTTGGTTCGTGTGCCCACTTTTACCGTCGACAAGGCCCCGCCAAGAAATTTACGTTAGAAATAACGTGTCGCATATTCTCCCAGAGGTTCTGATGCCCTGCCACAGTAAAATATTGTTCGCGCGCAGGCGCCAAAGCCTGCGCGAAACAGCAGCACCAACGACCGGTTCAATGTCGAGCGGATAAGAGGACGGCAAATTCAATCCTGAGGTGTCGCAAGGAAAGGGAGCTGGTGAAGGGAATGGTACAAGGGGGCACGTAATGGGCCCTGGACGAAGGCAGATCGAGGGCTCGTACGTGTGGGCCAACATGGAAGCAAATTTATTTTCCCGCTCCCCGGACATGTCGACTTCCCGGTGACCGAAAATGTGCAGGAAGGAAGGAGAATCAGAAGGCTATCGTGCGTTTCGTCTTTCCCCCAATGCTACAAAACAAAAAGTACTTTTGAGACAGAATGCAGAGAGTTGAGTCTTGAGACGGCACTGAGAATGAGTGTGGGCGTGTGTGTAAGAGAGAGGCAGATGGATATTGGCACCGAACAAGAACAAAAATTCAGAACACATCCTGGGAAAAAAATCAGACGTCTTTCCACAAACCGTGCCAGAAGCCAGCTTAATAAGCACCCAGCCTTGTCTACTGCGATTGTAATCCTCTGAGGGAAAAAACTTGCGCATTATTTCCTCCGAGACGCAATGCACATTCGCTCTGTCGTTCCACACACTTTATATCTTTATTGTTGTACGGCTTCCTTTCACCACTCACTCTATTTTCGGTTATTCCTCCCGATTTTTTTTTTCTCCCTCGATCCGGCAACAGTGGGCGACAGTGCGAACAGCCAGCCGTATAGCTTCCGTTCCTTGGGGGCCCTGCCTATTTCACCCTTGGCCTCTCGCCTTTTGAGATCTATGGCCAGTTGCGCCCTGCGGGTAAGAATTGCGAGAATCGATCGCGGTGTCTGTCCCCCCACAGTGAATTTTGTTTCTTCCCTGGGAACATAAACGGTTTTTTCGGCCTCCACGGAAACTTCCTTGCAGCGTTCTTCTTCTTCTTCCCGTTTCTTCCGGCAATGGCGAGCGCCGTTTGCTCCCCGCTTTGTTTACGCTTGAGAGTATTCCTGGGATGCCTCTGAATGATTTCATGCTTTACGAGGTAGTATATAGCGATCCGCGCCCTTTGTATGAGATAGAGTCCCCCGGGAGCGATCGAAAAGGCGCAGACAACCATAGAGCTGGCATTACTTCTCAAATTCAAGAACAATAAGAAAACTCTTTTTTATGGCGAGTTTGTTTGTGTTAAACGTTCTGGGGCGAGTATTTGATAGGTTTGATTCTTTTATCTTTGTTATTGATTGTGAAGCGAAAAGTATGCTTCACTTGACATTATTTTTAAGTTTATGAGAAAGAGGACTCGGGTTGGAATAAAAATAAGGCAGTAAGTCAAAGTAGGGGCAAAATACTTCGCCTATAGACGATGGTTCGAAGATTATAGAAAACGTTGAAGGATCAGGAATGAATGCCCTGCCTATGTTTACTTAATTGATTGATTGAATGAATGAATGAATGAATGAATGAATGAATGAATGAATGAATGAATGAATGAATGAAGGAATGAATGAAGGAATGAATGAATGAATGAATGAATAGAATAGAATAGAATAGAATAGAATAGAATAGAATAGAATTTTATTTCATGTTCTTTATAAGACATGACTGAATGAATGAATGAATGAATGAATGAATTCTTTATTTCCATTTATGTGCATGCATACACACATGTTTGAATTAAGTGGTATGGGCAAGAAAAAATGCTGTTTTAAACAGCTTAACTACTTCTTGGCCCCGTCGGCTACAAAACAACCACAGGGTTAAAATAAGCATTTGCTTTGCTATTAAGTAAAAGTAACGAGCTCTACGCAAGACAAAGGTAGGCCATAGGTCCTTCACAACCCTGAAAATATACATGAGTCTAGTGTTGTGAGCAAACTAACCGTATCTCGCGTATACTCGGTTACAACTCAAGAACGGCACCACCTCATGTAGTGTATCACTCCTCCAAAGCGCCGGACCCGTGACGTCAGTGCGCGCGCGTTTTGAAAAGGGTTTGCTATGAATGCGTGATATCGTCTGCCTTGTCTCACGCAGTTTGTTTGTCGTCACTGGAGTCTTGATGATTTTTTTTATTGTAGGGTTTAACGCGCCGACGCAACGCAGGCGATGAGGCGAGCCGTAGTTGAGGGCTCCGGATTAATTTTGACCACCTGGGGATCTTTATCGTGCGCCGAAATCTCGTACACACGGGCGTTTTTGCTTTTCGCCTCCATCAGAAAAGCGGCCGCCGCGGCCGGGAATCGAACCCGCGACCTCGTGCTCAGCAGCGCAACACCTTAGCCACTGAGCCACCGCGGCGGGTCGTCACTGGAGTCGTTTATAACCATATTAAGTCCAAAAAATCACGGGAACGGCTCACGCCATGTTCGAAATATTCCCAGTAACGCCCTACTTGCGCCGTGCGGAGAAACATCCGGCTACGGTGATAAGGCACAGCGGCAACTTCCGGGGCGGTTCTTAAGTTCTCACCGAGTATAGTAGAATTCTGAACATGCGGGTTAAATTTCGATAGTCTTATTGTTGAACAATGAGGGCGGAACAAATGCAAGCGAGAATTTGTTTTGTAGGATAAATTACATTACGCTCGGCAAGTTTTGCTAGTTGGAGAAAGCTATTTCGCCGGTCTAAACGGTAAGCTTTGCTATAGTCCATCAGCAAACAAATTGCGTATATTTTTTTAATATTGTTTTGTTCAAGTTATGCAAGGCTAAATCTCTAGATTTCTGCACATTATTATTTTCTTCTGTATTATGATTTTTTTTGTGTTTTGTTCTGTGCCCCAGATGATTTAGTTTTTGTTCTCAATGTTATAGTGCCCCCCGTTAATGAAATATCTTTGAATGTATAACTTTACTCCTTGAGCAAAGAAAGAGGAGAGTGCTTGAAAGAGAAACTTCATCGTCCCAGCCTCTAACCTTACAAAAGAAATGGCAAAATCAACTAATGTCCTATATGGCCCTTATTACGCAACAGGAAGTAATCAGTACAACAGTTACTTCATCACCATGAAAGTTTCTGAAATCCGAGAAGAAAAAACAATGGCTATTTGAGGCACCGAAGTTTGCTTTCAGGTCATATGCTCAAACCCATAAGAAACTTTGAAAATGGTGAGGTTCCTGAAAACTGGGATCTTTGTTTTTTTACATTCAAGTCAAAATTGTGAAATATGTTTTAGGGCTATTTGATGAGCCATAAATCCCAAATTCCTAACGTACTCTATCGCTTCATACAACGCGACAACTGACAGATTTGTGACTCACAAGATCTATGCTTGGCTTTTTTAGTTTCTTACAGTAGAACGTTACGAGTACCCGAATAAGCCGAAGAAAAATATTAACAATAGCCATCGTCGACAGTGGCTGGGAGTGGGAATTTTAGAGCAATAGTATGAAGCTCCGCCATAAACTTTATCGTGCGTGCGTAAAAGGAAGGCTTCTCCTGCTCGAAAACACTGAGCGTTTCTTGCCTCGGATGTCTCGTATCTTCTTGATACTTGTTTCGCAGCTGTAGGGCTGTTTTAATATTCTTCCCGTTTTTGTACGCACGCCGGGTTTCAACCCGACAAGTTCTTCGTGAAATCACGCTTTACGCGTCTGCTTACTTTGCTTTTTATACGCCTCTTCTCACCTGCTCTTCCTCTGATTATTTTTTATTTGTTCTTAGGAAGGATTACAGAATTTTTCGAGCACTTGACTTCTACGAGCCCTCATTGCCTTTAGTGAAGTACGTAAGATGGCATACGAAACTTTATGTTGCCTAATCTGACTCACGATGAACCAAGTTTCTTTCGTAATTGACAGCACAGGCTAGTCTATTATTGCAAAAACATTAAACGATCCATTAAATGACACAGTTAAGTCTCCCTTCCTTGTTTGTGTTTCCTCTAGTAACACTACAGAGAGAGATTCAACTATAAATCTTCAGTTTTACTATAAGACACCCTGGCGCACATCCTCCCACGCTCCTGGAAGAAAACATCAGACAAATTTCCCGTGTTAATAAGCTCCACGAATATTTATACAGTAGTATATACTACTGTACCTTCGTTATAGGTGCTATTGATTGAAGAGTTTAGCTGTCAATTTCTTCGCTTGGCAACCTTAGAAACGGCCACGGACTTGGCCACTCCGCATCGGACATGGAACGGCTTGTGCCACTGCGTCACACGCCGAAATGAATGAATGAATGACTTTATTTCAGGGAGGAGGCTATAAAGCCCTGTGGGTAGGGAATAGAAAGTAGGACTGGGAAAGACGCCACCAAGTAGTTGTAGTACAACTAAGTAATGTTCAAGCTTCACTGTAGCCGTCACTGTAACTGTCTCTCGGGGTTCCGTTGGAGCAACACAGACACACTGGCCTTCCCCTGATGGAAGGGGGTGTCCGGCATAGTTCTTGATGGCACATTATGGTTGGTGGGGCAAGACGGATGCGCACCGGTGTTCATTTGTGACTGGTGAACTTGAACAGGTAGTCGGTCAGCCATTAAACCATCTTATAGACACCCGCCGCGGTGGCTTAGTGGCAAGGCGTTGCGCTGCTCAGCACGAGGTCGCGGGTTCGATTCCCGGCCGCGGTGGTCGCTTTTCTGATGGAGGCGAAAAGCGAAAACGCCCGTTGTGTACGAGATTTCGGCGCACGATAAAGAGCCCCAGGTGGTCAAAATTAATCCGGAGCCCTCCACTACGGCGAACCTCATCGCCTGCGTTGCGTCGGCGCGTTAAACCTTACAATCAATCAAAATCATCTTATAGAGACCATTTTTTAGGGCAAAGTCTGTGATTTTTTCTAACATTTCTGGGTTGACCCCAACATACTCGACATGCTCTAACGCCGACGTCAGAACGCCGAAAAAAAAAAACAACGGCATGCGTCGTCTGGTCCGTTTCAACCGGATTATCAACGGTAGTGTCAACAGAGATGTAAGTAATCGCACTCACATTGGACTCGAGTCATTACTTGGCGTTGGTGGGGTAGAGTTTGAACGTCCAACGGGAATGTGCTTAGCACGGACAAGTACTGCCATCTCGTGGTGCCAGACGTTACCAGTGATGGCGCACTCACATGGTTACCTGCATGCGTGCCTCGCCAGTGAATACAAGCTATACCAGCCTGAATTTCTCAAACACAATCAAGCAAACGCTCACGTCGGAACTACAAGCACCAATACTCATTATGATGATAATAATTTGATGGGAAAACCGCAGATAAAGCTTCTCAGGCTGTACAAGCTTGAGTGTCACAAGTGTCGAGGTTTTGGTAGTAATAACAATAGACAATGGAAAGAAAATTCTGTCGGGTGCAGCTGTGTGTTTGTAAATCGTTATTGGGCTCGTCTACAATAATTTCACATTGGCAAAGGGAGACACGTGGGGTAATGTTTTGTCCAAACAGCCAAGAAAATGTCGTAATTTCCCCTAAGGAGGCTTAACATGATCAATACAGAGAAGCATCATGGGAACAGATTAAGCGCCAGGCACAACTGGAGGAAGGGAGACAGACAGGAAAGGGGCGCACTAACAACTGAGCTTTATTCGCCCCGAAAGTTATGATAAGGACACGAAAAACACCATGAAATACTATAGTTGCACAACGTGTGAAAGCGATTAGAGCTGCAGCACCCTCCTTACTAATTCAGTTACATCAGTTGATCTTCTTTCGAGTGAGGTGGATTATTTGTAAGGAGGGCACTGCAGCTGTAATCCCTTTCACACGTGGTGCAACTATAGTATTTCATGGTGTTTTTCGTGCCCTTATAATAACTTTCGGGGCGAATAAAGTTCAGTTGTTTGTGCGACCGTTTCCTGTCTGTTTTCCTTCCTCCAGTTGTGCCGGGCGCTTAATTTGTTCCCATGATGAAGTACCAACTAGCTCGCATCGACACATCAATACAGAAAAGCAACTGCAGAGTTCCGCGGTCATTACCAAGTCGACGGGAATGGCAGGATAACCCCCCCCCCCCCCTAAGAGTCCTTTCAGTTCACCTTTGGGGAAAATAAAACACCGCCACCTTTTTTTTCTGCTCGAAATAAGCCGATGTAGCAACAGCCGTCAAATTATTACTGCAAAACGTAAAGCTGGGCGATTTGTTAGTTAAGAATACTTGGTGAAACAGCGCAAAATTTGAACCAAAAACCGTTAAGATAGAAAGCTAGCCTATAGAACTAAATAGAGTTTTCGCGTTCATTCGTCAAATACAAATAACCACAGAATCTTAAAACTTTTTAAAGTGCGAATGCACTTTATAAGCGACCCCAAACCTTCCACCGCCGGCGGCGGCGGCGTCCGCAGTCCTCCTCTCCCTAGCAACGGCGTGGAGCGGAGAGGAGCGTCGGTAACAACGGCGCGGTGACGTCACTTCACCACGTGACCGCGCTCGCTCCGCCTCCTCGCCGTGGCTGCGCGGGTGCGCGCCGCTCCCCGCACCGCTCCTCGCGCCGTGACGTCATGGTATGACGTCACAGCGCGCCTCCTCTCCCCAGCAGCTGCCGCGCGCCTCTCTCTCCACCGTGACGTCACACTCTCTCCTCTCCCCCTCGCTCGGCTGCAGCTGCCGTGCGCCGCTGTCCCTCTCCCCTTGCGCTCGCCTCCTCTCTCAGCCACCTGGCTCGGCGCGCTCGGCGCGGCGTACCCCCCTATATATGCAGCGATAAACTGGCCAGACCTCCGTGGGTCGGCTCGCGCGCGCTCACGGGCGAATGCCAACGGATTTTAACTTTACTCCCCCTCATAGCATCACCCCGTGCATTCGCACTGAACCATGTTCACCCTCGGGGAAATGCTTGGGAGTTTTTTGCTGATATTGATTGCTTGTTGAACGTGCTCAAGCGCTTATCCTGTCAGTCAGTGTCTCTCACGTGTTTTCTGTCCAAGATTCGCGCTATTTCCCCAAAACAATACATCGCTTGCATCTGCGAACTAAGTTTTTAGAAAGAGAAGAAATCAGACTAAAATAAGTTGCTCAAAATCAACGCCAAATTTCTGACATTTGTTTCGGGGACTTCTAGCATTTAGGAGAAATTACGAGAGGCTTGTGAGGCCATTCGGTTGTCCCTACGTTTTTAATAAAAACTTTTGGGTTACTCGACCAAACATACTTCTAGCCAACAAGATTTTTACTGGCCACAGCAGCATCTCGAAATTTCGTTTTCTCCCGGGTCAAATCTTTATACAGAACAGCGGTCTCAAACTTACATCTTTGAGCGGGCCGCGGGGCCACGAAATTCAGTCCGCAAGGTCCAGGACAGCCAAGAAGATTGAGGCGAAGGGTGAGGGGTGGTATCAAATTGTCAGCTAACCCTGCGATTTGAAAGAAACAAGTGCTTTCCCACATCTTGTAAATAGGCCCGGTCATTTCAGCATAGACTTTGAGGTCAGGCTTGTTGGAACATATCGATTCCAATCTCCAGGATGAGGATAAAATCCGGACGCCGATTCTGAAATTTCAAATATTTGTTCAGCGGCAAGCGAGGTGCGCACTCCGACATTTGCTCTAAAAAAACAAATAAAAAAATGAAGACATTCATGAGCGGGCCGGGCCGTAATCACAACGTCCGCGGGCCACATGGGGCCCGCGGGCCGTGTGTTTGAAGCCCCTGATCTAGAGACAGAGGCTCAGCCGGTCCTCGTAACGTCGGCAGTGGTGAGGGGCATTTTTCTTGCCTCAGCAAGAACCTCGTCACGCATCGTTTAATGCGGGAGCATCCGATTGCAGCTTTGCCTTTGGAGCTCGGCGTGTCAGGTATCGAAGTTCGTACCGACAATTTGCTTGCCCAGTTTTGCGGCAATTTCCTTCACGACTTCCGATTCATAGCAGACTTCAGGAAGTTATTTAACTTGTAAACTGCTTCACCATTTTCCTGTTTTTTTCAGTACCCGCCACTGAGTATATTGCGTCGCGTGTGTTAGAGGCTCAGTGTCTCATCCCGGAGTGTGTACGCTGCGCAGCTCACAGGCACGGGACCCCGAGGAAGTGCTGCTTTTATCGCCCTCGCACCGGCTGTTACTCCGCCCCCAGTGCGATGAGACGCGAGGGCCTCGCGTTGTTTGCGCTTGAAGACGTGTGTGGTGCATCCTCTTCACGTCCTCTCTCTCTCTCTCTCTCTCTCTCTCTTGTGGCGCTCAGCGTCCGGCGCTCGGCGCCCTGTTATCGTCGCCTCGATCAGCCTCTCTCGGTGTGTTCGTTCTCTCGTGGCGTCCCGTTATCCGCGCGACCTTCTCATCTTGGCGCTAATTAACACCTTCTAGATACAACAGCCCTTATACGGGATCATCATGCGGCCGATAGGCAATTTTTCGCGCCTCATTTTTGTACTAAATTAAAAACAACGTCACTGCAGCGCGGATGTAGCAGTCAGTCACCCGAGCAGAAAACTTCAAGCATGGAGGCACTGCTCTGGCTTTCTCTTATCTATAAAGCGTTGCCGCAGCCCCTACAAGTCTGTGTGCGAGCGTTCCGTGCTCGGGTCATCTCGAAAAGGCGCTCATCCATCGTGGGCCGCAATCCTGCGTTGCAAAAAGAACAAGGGGGGGGGGGGGGGGGCGAAAAATAAGGAAATGAGCAGGTCAAAAAGAAGACTCGGCGGCGCGTTAGCCCACGTCTTGCTCTTGCGCCCTTTACCCTTTATCTCTCTTAAATTAACGAGATGAAAGGCCATTACTTGCTTCTTTTTGGACGCTCTATGAAAACATGGCGTGCTTCGCCTCTATCTGGCGCGCGTTTTTCTCTCGGGACTTTTCGAGCACAAAATGTAGGTGTTTTCCCATTTCGTCTTTATTTGCATCTGCTTTTTTTTTGTCTTCATTGCCAGCAGGCATGATTATGTGACTCCTACCCTGCAAATAGCAAGCCCGCCATTTTCTGTTTAGTCCGAAAATTTTTTTCTCTAACATGTCCGTTTGTTTAGTGGAAGAAACAAAACGGCACGAACAACGCGCGACCGTTCAGATATTCGTACTGAGTTCGAGAAAGACGCCGCATTGATTGCTGGCATTGAGCACAGCCACTAAGGTTGCTCAAGAGTGAATAAATATATGCATTTTGCGGGCCGTGTATTCCAAAAGGGATATAAAAGGTATTAGCTGTTTAAAAAATGCTTTATTGAAAAACTCACCCCTCCGTGTAACGACGACGATGGTTGAACGCGAAGCTTTGTCATGGTGGATTCTTTGGTTTCCCAATCCCGCACTGCGAGTAAATGCTACTCTGGAGGTGCGCATCACTTTTCTAGAATACCGACAGCGACTCTCGGGTGTGTACTCCGTATGCCTGACATTTGGGTTTGGGGTGTACGGCGCGAATCGGTACCTGCTGTTCGTCGTTCGCTTCGACCGTGTCAAAATTGAGCAATCGGATAGACGCCTGCTTCATATATTAGCGCGAAGGACACATGTTCGCTTCCGGTCACGGGGAGCGTTTTTTAAAGACGATAAACTTTCTTGGGCTACTTAAACTCAAAGCTTTTGGTCTGTCTGTCTGTCTGTCTGTCTGTCTGTCTGTGACTCGATTCAGCCACCCGGCCAAAGTAAAACAATGCCTGCGCAGTAGCCTTATATAGTCACAGCTAAATGTACCCGTCTGGGTCCGGTGTAATGTTCATACTTGTTAACATTGTTGAAGAAGAACAAGACATTACGCAAATATAGGACAACAAATTAATACAGAAGTGATATTTGCAGTGTTCCTTTATAAAAATTCAAACATGCTTGACTTTTGCGAAATTAAATACTTCATCAACTGCAGAAAAAGAATTCACTCCGCCGTCGCCTGCTGTCGCCCGCGCCACTATAGCTTCTGGCGCCATTTTAAGAAATCAACCGGCAACAGTTACGCAAGGTTCCACTAGATAGTTTCCACGTTCCGCTTGCAACGCACGTGGAGTAGGGAAACGCGGTTCTATAAACGTTGAAGTAGGGTGCCTCGATTAACGCGCGTCTTCGCCGTACGGCAGCGTTCGCATCGAGACACCCGTTTTGGAGCAGTGGAACGCGGGAAATTTAAAATGATTTAAGCAAACATTTGGCGTCTTTACCTTGGGAGGAGCGCGACGCAAGAGGAACAACATGAGAGGTGAGCGGTAAAGCGAAGGGAGGCATTTACTTCGCAAAAGCCGATAAAGACTATCGTCTTTTGACGTCATTTGCAACGAAAGGAGCAGATACGCAGCCAATTTTTCTTTCACTCAATGCACGATCATTAATCGTCACTGTCAGAGAAAGTTGGCTTTCCTGCAGGGCGTAGTGGCGTACAACGGTATCAGTGAGGACAATAAAGTTCTATTTAAAATATTAAATCACTGCGTAAATGACTTTTGATTGGCCTTATCGAAAAAATAATTCAAGTTTTTACGGCAATCTTTCACGTGTTCATGATAATCTTCGCAGCTGCCTGTAGCTTATTCTCGAAGTGCCACGTGTTGTTTTTCGTGATTTTTCTTATATATGCTCGATGTTTTTCCCTCCAGTAATTTTGTTGAAAGGCAAGGCTCATGGTGTGTCGTTCTTCCTTCGCCCTTCGTGTTTCTGCTCTATACATTGTTGATATTAGCTGTTTTATTGCGTTACCGCTTTGTGGGCAAAAGGACGTACATACGTTGAATACGGCAGATGTGGGAAAAATGTTATGATTATCGAAATTTTACAAACACACAAATTAATTTTGCCAGAGATCCAACTGGAAAACTTCAGGGTTGAGCGTACATCTCTGAACTGTTCTTATATAATATGCAGAGTAAGGAATTTACGGTAAAAAAAAGGAGTTTCTCTTAAAGTTATCTTTCGTGATTTCTTTACGTTGCCATACAATTTATCAGCTTCATGTTTTTGGCAAGGATTGCCCGAAAACTTCTCAAGGTTTATGTGTACACAATGGCGCTGAAGCTTCTAGGTAGGTACAAGCATGACAGTTCCGCTGCGATGCAGAACGTTGATTACCGACCTATAAGATAACAAATTACCCATATTTACGAAATAATGAAAATAACTGATCTAAGAGAATGTTTTAGAGTAAAAAAGTCAGTGTTGCTTCGCTGAGGCTCGAAACCAGGCCTTTCGCTCCTAAACCCGTGATTCTGCCCCCCCACCCCCACCGTCCCCCCTTCCTCAGCTACTGAGACCAAACAGGAGAGTTCTCTAAGCAGTTGTTCAAGAGAATAGGAGTATTTCGAGCGAACCGGTAGCGTGTTTACAAACTCTTCGCTACACAGAGCACTCACGAGACATGTGTGATGTCACTGCGCGCGCTATTCTTTTGACCGCCTGCTAAAAGAAGCCCACCGTTCGGGCTCTGTGGCCTCGATGTAGAGTACTGAGTACTGGCGCGTACGTCTTGGGTTTGAGCCCCTTCAGGTCTATCTTTCAGTTTTATTTCCTTGCATAACTTTTTTTTTCTAGATCTAATTTTTTTCTAAACTCAGATCTGCGTGTTGTTTTTGTTAATTATAGTGATTTGGTATGTTATATGTCACTCTAGGTTTGGGGCGTAGCCCATGATGACCTTTAATTACCGTTCTGCATCGCGCAAACAGGCTCGTCACGTAGGTGCTCTGTGCAGCTAAGCGTTTGGAAGTACGCGAACCGGTAAGCAGTGCTGTGTGCGCATAGGAAGTGCCTGCCCTGTACCCACATGGAAGTATACTTTCGCGGTGCTGAAAGCTTTGCGAATATTCGGTAGCCTACCAAATCTTGTTTAGCAATAACTGAGCACATTACAAGGGGATTAAACTAGGCAGTTATGATGGCCGAGAGTTTTCAATGCCGAATTTGATTCACCATCACCGTCATCGTCATCATCGCCATCGTCGTCACGATTTATACAACCCATAAGGGCTCCGCAAGTGGCCTTGCATAATGTCGGCCCAGAAACATCATAGCGGAAAATTTATTTATTTATTTACCCTAAAGTGCCGCGGGATTTTAAATAGAAGGGCATTGCTTTAGGCACAAAAAACACTGAAGAAAGCTTTTTCAAGCAGTAAAGAAATCACATAAATAATGCGGAAATCCATTTCGCCAAATATAAAATACGAAAGTAGGCACAACCGTGAAAAAGTCCATTAAAGCACAAAAATACTTTTGCCACCTCAATACACGTCATAAATCATCGTTTTGAGATAAAGCTAAAATGGCGCTTCGAAAAGATGCCGTCTCGGTGGAGATGGCCACATGGGGTGGCGACGACTTTCTATGAACTGCGGTGAGCAGTAACGTGGGATTTTAACAATTGGTTGTACTTGGGTATACCGGGCAAAATTTATGCGGGCGATAAAGGCAGGATGAGACATGAGGCGCCACACGAATGTAAGTACTTGAAAAGGAGTGGTCATTGCGATATAAAGCGTCGAGGTATGATAGCCTGGAGAGCTATTCTGCGCATGGTGAGAAGTATGTGGAGAATAAGGTGAATTTTTTAATGAAGATACATTTTGATGCCGAGAATATGACGGTAATTGGAACCTTGCAGCTTTGTTTTAGAGGAAGTCTAGTAATTTTGCCATGTTAACATGATTCGGGGCTATATTATAGAAGAATCTTCTAATGAAGGTCTGGTTGGTGAAGGCCTGATTGCCGAACAAGCAGGGACTGCTAAGAATAGATTGCCGGATTAAGAATAATATGATTATCTGGTCTGTTGCTTCTTTGGAGTATTTTTTTTTATTCTTAGCTATTAAATATTTTCTCGCTTCATTGGTGCGAGAAACACTCTGGCGCCAGCTCTGAAGCTTCGCAGCAAGTATAAGTCATTTCCGCTTCTTGTGAGGCTCAACCCGAAAATCAGGCTGCGGAGAATGTGCCTCCATAAAACACATCCCGGCCTCCAATCCGCGTGGAAGTACCGAAAAGCCGGAAATACGAGCTTCCTCTCTCCGGGTGCCACCGGAAGTGACGGCCATATCCGACACCTGCGCCCTGGTCTGAATGTCCTGTGGCTGACGCGTGTTTGCAGCGCCTCTTTCACTCTGTGCAGATTTTCTGTCCACCTAGAGTGCAAGAGTTTTCTCCCAGGCGGCAGTAAGCTTGCTCGCGTAGTACAACAGGTTTTGTTGCGGGAGTCGTAACCGCCCAGATCATTTCTCACTCAAACGTTTCCTCTGCATCGGCAGGAAGAGAATCGAAGCTCTGATTCGCTCTGTTTGTTTTTGCAGTTTCCTATCGCACACAGAAGGCCACCCACCACTCACCAAAATAAAGTTGGATACAAAAGAAGGAGATATACATCTACCTGCAATGGAGGATCAGGTCTCTCTGTAGACATCGGCCAACACTCGTTGAAGTACGAATTTCCTCGCGAGTTTCGAGTGGCGAACGGCCCCCTACGCTTGGTTCCTTTATCTGTATACCCCACGTCTCCACGTCTCTCTCTCTCTCTCTCTCTCTCTCTCTCTCTATATATATATATATATATATATATATATATATATATATATATATATATATATATATATATATATACATACATACATGCGCGCACGCCACGCACTCATGACACTGGCGGCCGTCTGGCTAGCAAAAGAAGTCGAATGGGAGGCGGCGGGAAAAGGAGGCAGCCCAAGGACCAAGAAGAGAGGTTCCTCGGCGCTGGTCCTCTTTCTTCTGCTTTCAAGAGTATTCGGCGCCGATGCTCGTGTCGGTCCAGATCAGCGTGGGCATTTGCTTCTACCGCCAGTGAAGAGCAAGTCGATGGAGCCTCTTCCATGAAGGGCACTCTCCAAACTGTGCTCGGTAGGTTAATCGCGCGGACGGGAAGGGTTTCTCCTTACTTTGCTTCTCATTTTCTTTCCCAACTTCGCCTTGGACGCCTTATTCGCTTGATATTTTTTTTTCGTTCTCGGATTCCATTCCTCATTCTACGTCTTTGCTATGCCTTCCAGCTATACTCTGCTTCGAGTGTTCCTCTTGAAGGGTATCGTCACTTTCTGCTACTTTCATGGCGGCCATGAATCTCCGAGAGTTCTGTTGCTCGAGTTGTCGGTGCTTGTTTTCGTTCTTTCTTTATCCGGCTTTTATGAATGTCGTCGGCAGTTTGTCTGCGCAGGGAGCCGTCCCTGCTGTCTCAGCACAGGGCGGCTTTGTCGCGAGCCTCTCAAAACGGATTATGTCCGTCACGCCCGTGGCTCCGTGCGGTTGTTCGCGACGCAGTTTCAGCAAGCCGCTGCAAATCCTTTCTTCGGGGCATTCTTTGCGTTCAGAATGATTTCATTCTCTGTTCGCTCGTCAGCTCCACGACTTGCGAATGTGTGCGAGGAACATCCACTCCGTGTTTTCTTTCCTTTGTCTTTATGAACCTTGCATTAGAAAAAAGCGTGCCTTTCGTGTTGACTATAACAACGAAACGTTAAAATCGAGTATCGGCACCAGTAAGCCACTGCAGACCCTCTCATCTTCTATTGCACTCCGCTTTTGTTTTCCCTCAAGCCGCCGGATCTTCCGTTGAGTTGACCGGCTCATTTTCTTGAGTCGGCACGGCTACTTTAGACTTCCTTGATGCGGTGAAATGAGTTGCGAGAATAATACAGCACCATTGTAAATGAATTAATTGGGCAATGCCACAAAGAACTCATGTGTTTCTTATGTCTCTTGTTTGTTGGATACTGACCGAGTGCTTCTATGTCTCAAATGCCAGAAAAATCCTTCACGCCATGGCAACGCATGGGCGGTGTCACCATCCGTTTGAAGGTTTCCGCTGTGTTTCTACCATGCAGTAATCGTCAGGGGAGGGAGAAAGCTGTCAGCTTAGTGTGTCTGTACACAAAGCTCCTTCTTTAACAGCAAAGATATTTAAGCTTGCAGTTTCGCCGTATAGGGTTACCAGAAAAATATTCAAGACCTGGCAGACGTGAGCGTGCGCCAAGTGGAGAGCACCAGGCGTCTGTCAGCTCGTCCATTGAGAACACTCTGCCCAGTGTTCGTGTTGTGATCTCTCGCGTGCTATTCTACTCGCCGGTTCGCGTGCGTTCACGCTTGAAATTGGAAGCACAGACGCCGAGTTCGCGAAGCCGGTTGCCGCCGGATCCAGCGCTTGCTAACGCGGTCCACTTCGGGAGAGATGTGAAAATTGAAAGGCTGCGGGCAAAACGATCCAGGCCTGCCAGTCATGGAGAACTTTCAGCGGCAAGTTCGGAAATCTATGAGAGGTGCAACAGCCGGGTCTGTGAGAGGTGCAAATCTATGAGAGGTGCAACCGCCAGCTGTGCTGTTTCTCCACCCTTGCACCACTAGTGCAAGCAGACCAATTGTTCTCTTTTTTTTTTCTTTTTTGATATTTAAAGCTGTGGAACTTGCCAGTGAGGGATATTACGGTGAGAGTGGGTTCCACATAGTTGCTGCAGTGACCGTGATGTCGCACGCAACGTATACGGTCGTCAGCAGTCAGCTGTTTCTCTGAGGCACAAAGATAATTTGCAACTTCTTGCGGGTGTTTCTTATCCTCTAACCGCATTTTATGCTTGATAATCAGCCTGCTGCCTCTGAATTTGAGTAGGCCTAATGTCACGCTTTAAGGTTAACCTCGTCAACCGGTACCCGAATCTTGACGTACACTGGGTTCGCCATTTTTTTTGGCACGTCGTCATGCTCAACGTTGAGGTTGCGCTAAGTTATTCCTAAATATAGGCCTAGCAATGCCGCCTCGCCCAGCCTTTCCGTCACAGGGACAAAGAGAAGGAAAAGACGCGGCAAAAAGGTGAAAGAAAAGGACGAAATGTGGCCAGTTCGTAGCCTCGCCTGTTTCGCGACATCGTATGCGTTCGGAGACTAAGCACCGTAGCTTAGCGACTTAGCTCCGCGAAAAGTTATGCTCACGCATTGTAAAATCATAATAGAAGGCTGAAGTGTCCCGTAGCTCTTTTGCCTAATTGTCGTGTCTATTTAAACACAGTATGCCTAAAACCTGACGTGTTTGTTGCTCCGTCATAATAATCCTTTGACTGTAGAGTTATGTTTCTTCGTTGTACAAGGGCGGATCCAAGAAAGGGGGGTAGTGGGCGAACATGTTTCCCCTTCTCCTCTGGGTCATGCTTTAAGACACGCGACATCTCTCATTCCACCCCCTAAGAGGTCACTTGAGTCTGGCGCGGCAATGGTCGCGTGTTGAGTAATTTCGCTCGCCTGTTTTGCTTTTCTAATTCAGCCGTTTTGCGTCCCAATGACATGGTGTAAATGCGCATGACGCCGCAACTGCTGATAGCATTTCAAAGTCGTGAAACCAGTAAAAACCCGGCTCACAAAAGTGCCCTAATAAATTTATGCTTTATTGCTTCGTAGCTTTTTTTTTTTTTTTGTTCCTTGTCACGCATCTTACTTTTCTTTTGTTTCCTAATTCCCTTACCCCTTTCGTATGCGACGCTTTTGATGTATGGCGGTTGCGAGAATGACATGCCACGTCAACGTCCGTGACCCCGAAAGAAACAAATGGTTTTTGGAGTACGTTTTTCCGCGGAATGTAAGAATAAAGCGTGCGCGGTAAAGATACAAGAATTAAACGAACGCATTTTTACAAGACAGGAGATGAAAAAGGAGAGAGAGGGAATTTGACAGCACTGCTAGAAAGACGTAAGACGGAAGAGAGGGAGGAGAGAAGTAAAAACAGGGCAGGCGCGTTTTTTTTTTTTAAAGAACATCGCAATAAAACTCCTCTTTTACGATGATTTGTTGTTCTTTTCTGGGCAATATCTCACTTTTACGTCACGAGCAGATAGTTTTTAAAACGAAAGTTGGAAAACCGCCGAAAAATTTCCCGCACCGGGCTCAGATTGTATTTATGCTTGCCGTGAGAGGCGGCAGTGCCACGCTTAGGTTTACTTTCTCGCGCTGTCTTTATGCGGCTGTATTTCGGGCTGGGCGGGCGTGTACGCCATTAGAATATTCCGCGTCACTGGCCAGTAGCTTTATTACTGCTATTCTTTACACTTTGCAGCACACCAGCGATGGAGAAAGAATGAATCCCTGGCCGGGTAATTTATGACTCGAGTGCGCATTTCACTTTTGTTTTCTTATGACCCCGTGTTATATTCGCACTGAGACGAGCGTTCACTCTTATGCATAAGCTGGTTGAAAAGCATGTCAGGTTTTCTTTCTTCCTTTTGGTTCTGAGTTTCAAAAATTCGTTTTGTGATTTTAATAAAGGCTTTTGTTGGAATCTTTCTGTTGTGGCGTGCATGGAACGGCACCGGCGCCAGCTGGCCTTGTTTTTCGGTGTTTTTGTTTCCGAGAGAAACTATTTATTAGCCTCCGCTAACACGTGGTCAGGGTAAATATGCCGTTAAGAACAACTGAAGCAGGGAGGAGCTCTGAATCGGCGATCTTAGAATAAAAATAGAAAAAGGTGCTTCGCAAACCCAACATGTCGCTTTTTTTTTTTTTCGCGACTCATCTTGCCTTCAGTATTTCAGCATTGTCGCAACTGTTTTTAGACAGTCAGTTTGGTTTGTACTCGGGCGTACGTTTTCCTTGACAGAAGAAATGTAATAAAAATGATGCTGGGAGCGCGAAATACGCCCATACTCATGTATTCACTCAATAGGCGTATATATCATCAAGCTGTGGCTGTTTTATAATTCACAGTACTGCTCGAATTACATGATAGCATGGTTACATAAAATGATTGGCCAAATTCCGCATGTATTCATAGCGGTACGCCTGATGATGATGATGATTGCTATTGGTTTCCCCTTTGAAGCGGGGTGATGACATGTCATCTTACCAAAAAGGACTAACATAACCATGTTTAACACTCTTGGTTTAATACTAGCGCTGCTTAGGGCAGGCACTAAAGCTTATTAGGCCCGAAATACTTTCTTTTCCCTGTTACAGGTGGTAACTGTCCTAGGCAATATTCCCCTCTCTGCTTTTCGTCCACCAGCATTCTAATCTTCTTTTCGTCCCCTCGACAGCCTTGAAGTTAACTTCTTCTCTGATACCCTTAAATCCTAGGGCTTCTGAAAGCCCAATATTCCCGTCATGTAGATTTGGATGGATACCCTCACATTCTAACACTATGTGCCGCATAGTTTGTTTCTTTTCCGCAGACCACACATACCCCATCATTTTGTGAATACTTCCTCAAAAACTCTTAGTTCGCAGGCAACCTGCTCTAGCCTCAAAAAGCAAAGCACTGCCCTGGGAATTATCGTAGAAATTTTCCTTTCTGATGCTCATCTTCTCAGCCCTGTACATCTCTAACGACGTTTTAGCTTCCATTTTTTCCCTCCATTTATTCGTTTCAATCTGCCTTGCCTCTTTTTTGGTTACCTTGGCTGTTTTGGATTCCCCACTGTTCTTTCCGTATTTCATCGTTAGCCTTCTAGTCTTTCTTAACCACTGCGTGTCCACTCTTTTCAAGTATAGGTACCTAAAAACCTTAGCTGCCCACCTTCGTTGATCCATTGCCCTCAACCTCATCTCAAAGCATATTTTACTCTGAGCTTCTCTAACTTCAAACGTCGCCCAGCCCATATCTCCCTGAACTGCTTCGTTAGTTGTTTTTCCATGCGCGCCTAAGGTCAAACGTCCTACAGTTCTCTGGTTTACTTCAAGGCCTGATAAAACGTCTGATTTTAAGCAGAGTACAGCATTCGCAAACGTGAGACCCGGAACCATTACTCCTTTCCACATTACCCTGACTACTTCATATTTGTTATACCCGCACAGAGCTCTATGCTTCATTATAGCTGCGTTTCGCTTTCCCTTAACCTTAAGTTGCTCCTCGTGAGTACTTAAGTAGTTATCCCCTTCGTTTATCCACACTCCCAAATATGTATATTCCTTCACTCTAGGTAATTCTCCTTGCTGGATAGACACTACGTCGGTGGTAGCGTCATTGAAAACCATTATTCCTGATTTTTCTGCACTGAAATTTAACCCGAGGTCAGTGGCTTTCTGGCCGCAAATATTTATTAGCCGCTGCATATCGGTTTGGTTATCAGCTAATAGAACAATGTCGTCTGCGTATAACATTCCCGGAATATGCTGTTGTACCACTTCGCCTTGCAGAAAGAGAGAAAGAGAGAAAAATCTTTAATGATGCAGAGAAGTCAGCCTCGCAGCGAGCTTTTTTTTTTTTTTTGCTACTCCGTATGCGAATGACGAAATGACATTGTTTGTGTAATATGTCATTGTTTTCTGCCAACTCAATAACACTTATCCCAAAAAAAAATTTTTTTTCGGGGCACTTAACTCTCTTTATGTGCTTTGAGGCAAAGTCCTGGCGATACTTATAAACAGCTTCTTTACTGGTAGATGGTGTTCGCATCTCTCCAGGCATCGACTGGAACGGCCTTCTAGAAAGCATCGTACAAGTTCGCACACATCCGGCCCAGTTAAAAGCTGCCGTCGAAGCACTCTTGTACTGATTATTTCTTGTGTTATCTACGCGATCATATGTAGTGGTTTTATGTATTTTGTTTGTTTGTTTGTAGGTATGCCCTTTCTGAGCATAGCGCGCTTGAAGCCCGTTGTATTCGCGATAGCTGTTGGTTTTTTTTTCCTATGTATGTTATTGGGTTGTTCTGTAATTTTTCGCGCTTTACCACCCCTCGAGTAAAATCCCACCCATTGTGTTGTTCGGGGTATCTATAAATAAATAAATAAATAAATAAATAAATAAGTAAGTAAGTAAGTAAATAAGTAAATATGTAAATAAGTAAATAAGTAAGTAAATAAGTAAGTAAGTAAGTAAGTAAGTAAATAAGTAAATAAGTAAATAAGTAAGTAAGTAAATAAGTAAGTAAATAAGTAAATAAATAAATAAATAAGTAAATAAGTAAGTAAATAAATAAATAAATAAATAAATAAATAAATAAATAAATAAATAAATAAATAAATAAATAAATAAAAATTGTCTTCCTTGTATTTGGCGAGAATTACTTCGAGCGGCTTCTTTTCTGCTTCACCGTGTTCGCGTCTCTTTCTTGGCTTTCGTATCTTCGTCTTACGGTGCCAATTATGTCAGCAAGCAAACTGCCAGTGTACACCCGTGTGGCTAGAGCACACCTCTTCTACTCACGTGCCATCACGTTCAAGCGTCACGTGGCATGCAGCATTGTACAACTTTTACTCTAAAACCATAGCGTTTTTTTTTTTATTTTGTGAAGGGAGCACATTAGGTATTCAAAGCTCTCGATTCCTGGCCAATCCCCCAAGTGGGTATGCGCCACAAAGAAATGAACAGCGGGAACGACAGTTTTTTGCTCCTCCACTGGCAACGTGCGGAGATAGCGCAATTGAGGCGCATCGGGCGGCCAAGGGGAAGACCCGGACGAAAATCCAAAATCCCATCGAACCACACATGTGTTTGTTATTTACTTATTACACCGGCACCCATTTTCTCGACTGGACAACAAAAACGGCGATGCTTTTTCGCAGATTGGGGAATTTAGGGCTTTTGAGGAAAATAAATAAATCGCAACCCACACGCCGAAGTGAGGAAGGCAGACGGATGAATATTGGTGGAGATGAGTGTCGCCCTGTCGGCGATTTCGCCCAGTAAGAAGATCAACTACATAAGTATCAAAATGCTTATAAGGCGCCCGCAAAGATCTATTCTATTTTTGTCTCTCCTGAATCGGAATTTAAAGGGTCTAAGTGCAGCTTAACCGTTCATTCGGCAATTCCTTCTTGGAGTGAGTGAGTGAACAACTTTTACTGAGCTTGGAAGTTTGTGTGATTTTCTTAAGTCGTTAAGCCCTTAACCATCTTATGTGGCTTCTGGGTACCGCTAATCGAGATAACTCTCATTAGTATGGTCTTTGGACAGAGTGGTTTGGCTCAGAGACAGCAAATACAAACAATTATTCACGTGCAGAGGCAAAAAAACGAAAAAACTGGGTTAATGATTGGCCGCTGTAATGGCTGATTCCGTGTACCGGTGGACAGAAACTTCGGTGGCGAACAATTTATGCGCGTAACGTGGCGGCTTCTAGCTGAGTACACGTCAGACGGCGGGATGTGTGACATGGGTGCGTTCTTCCTCGCAACGCTACTTGGAAAACTAGGCATCATTTTTCGTTTTTCTTGTAGAGAGGCAGATGGAAATAGAAATGGCAGTCTCGTGAAAGACGGTCACTCACTTGAAAAATATTTCGACAGATTCCGCCGTCGTTTTGCTTTCCGCTTGCCTGAATTTCTGGCGCGCGTCATACGCGCACGAAGCTCCCTCGGAGTAGTGCATCTAAGTGCGCAAAAAGTCGAGTGAAGGAAATAAAAAAGCGCGTTGGCCTTTTAGCGCGTTGAATCAGGGCCCAAGATGAAACTTTACGGCCGCGCATCAGCAGGGCCTGGTTGTCGCGCGAGGCGCGATGGGCAACATGGCCGGGAACTGTATTTTCGGTCTCCCGGGCAGCGCAAGACGCGCATCAAAAGAGAGGCGCTCCTTCCGGGAGCCGAGAATACGAGCTGCGAAGGAGCAACTTACATCTAGAGATGGCCTTTCCATCTTTCTGAAGGACGCATCTCGCCCCTAAAATGTGGGCCCATACACACACGGAGAAGACGAGGCGGAGAAAAATAAGACGGAAACTCTCCGCCATCGTCTCGACCTTAACGCAACCAAAAAGAGGCGTGCGACGCAGCCGCTATGGCCGTTTGTTATTTTTCTCGCTCTTCCTTGCCCCTCTGAGCGGGATGGGCGGAGCGTTGCCTTCAGTGGATTCACTTGGGCCCTGTGCTCGGTGCGGGGAAAGTGCGGCAGGCTCTAGAGATACCCGACAACACCGACGAGGTGGCAAGGCCTTCGCATCGTCATTGTAGCAGTGATCGTGCGAACAGCGCTCACTATAACTCTCAGAGAAAGGGATAAAATAAGCCGATTAACAGGGCGGCCATCTGAATGTAATCAATCCGAAGTACGGGGTCAGAATAGAGGACAGGCGTTTTTTCTTAGGGTCGTGGTGATAGTCATAACCGTACCTTTTGCCACTCGCCTTTTGGCCTTCCACTGCGCCCGAAGTGCGCCTGCCTATTAGAGTATGAGGGAAGGCAGAGGTGAAAGTGAGCTAGAATGAGCGACTTCAGCAACGCGCCTGAGAAATCTTCAAAGGGACCGTGGAGGCCCCAGCGACCTGTTCGCGCTAAAGGCCGGCTTTATCAAAGATAGCCTCCTTAGACAGCATGTGGATGCCGCTTTCTTGAGAGGGTCTTCAGAAATATTCCCAACCCATTTCCCAGATATTCACATACATTTTCCTTTCAAGCTGGTGAGCAGGTAGGGAACTGCCCTGGAAGGCCTACACGACCCCCCATTTCACACCACGCCCCTTTCTTGCGAGATGAAAAAATGAAACTTTTGGAAAGAAAATAGCTGCCAATCAATCAACCTCTGCATTTGTATGCGGGCGTCTTCAGACTTTCGCCCCTTCGCAGGCGCTGTTTATTGACATAACCATGTCAATGGTGCTGCAGTGTAATCGAAGTAATTGCGCCGCCGGCAACTGATTAATATTGAAATCAAGGCAGCTTCTTTGATTTCTGTGCACATCACAAACCACTGATAAACGAAGCATGCCCCTAGCGCACGTAACCAGGAAAGCCTTCTTCCAATTTATGCACAAGGCCTTTGCATTAAATGTAAGCAAACGTTGGCGTATTATAGTATTCTTTGCCTGCTAAAAGAGGACGTTTGTTTCACGTTTGTGTAGAACCGAACGGGCACTCTAAGTTTGCCTAAAAACTGGTATTTGAAGTTTGCGGGCCATTCGTTTAATTACACATTACATCTTGGTTCAACATCAGCGCAGAAGCATCGTAGCGAGGGACGCCAATCGGTAATGTTTTCTAGTGCTAGAGGCTGCCAGCCGCACACTCGGAACATAAACAATCACCCCTCTGCCTCCACACCGCTTTCTCTCACCTACGCTGTTCCTAATTTGGAACAAATTTGGGGGAAGCTGGGGCTCTAGAGTGATGGATCGCTGTTAGGAACGCAAAGAAGTTCTTGCTTTCTTTTAGTTCCTGACTTTATTTCTAGCGACGATAAAGTCACTCATGAAAAAATGAAAACAAAAAGAGCAGGGCGCCTCGAAGCAGCCAAGCCGACAGCGAAGTGCCTCCCAGCGACATTCTCATCTCGTTCTGGTTTTTTACTCTCGAACCCTTTATTTCCGCTGTCTCGCTCCAGATTGTAATCAGGAAGCAAACTTTCCTGACTGTCGCTGCGGGCTTCAAGCAAGTTTATATTTTGTTTTGCGTCTTCTGCTTCTTCCTAGCAGTCGTAGACGCGTTGAAAGTTCGTTGCGGGCGGAGGCGGCGCACGCTTACGGAGGCACCGCGTGTTAAACGCGCTTGAGAACTTTTTCTTGAAGTATTTTTCGAAATCTTGTAAGTACCTGGGCGAAAACACTGCTTACACGTTTACCCGCAAATTACAGGCACGAAAAGAAATTGAGGATTTTCAGTTGTAGTGATTCAAGATAGCTAGCCAAGAAATTTTTACCGCAATTCACTGCGATAGCATTTAGCCTTCTCTTTTTGTTTCGACACAGCAAGCTTTCTATTGTAGTATCGCAGAGGTGTAATTACTTCAAGTTATTTTAAACGCACTAACCCGCCCTGGCACTACGCCCAAAGGACAGCTCGGAGGACCACAAAAAATGTACATATAAGCATTTCAGATTTCTGTCTTTTTTTTTAATTGATGTCTCGCAACGAATAGGTTCTATTTAAGTTTCCTTGCATGTACGTGGTGTGTGTGTGCGTGTATGCGTGTGTGTGTGCGTGTGTGCGTGTCCGTGCGCGTGCGTGGGTGTGTGTGTTATGTCTGCCCGCGTGCGTGCGTGCGTGTGTGTGTGTGTGCGCGCGCGTGTGTGTGTGTGTGTGTGTGTGTGCGTGCGTGTGTGTGTGTGTGGGGGGGGGGGTTGTCTGCTTGCGTGCGTGCGAGCGAGCGCCTGTGTAGGTGTGTGGGTGTGTAGGTGCGTGTGCATCCATGTGCTTGCGTACATGCGTGTGCGTGCATGCTCGGGGCGGGCGGGAGGGCGCGTGCGCGTGTGTGCGTGTATGAGTGCGTGCGCGCATGCGCGTGCGTGCGTGCGGATGTGGGCGTGGGCGTGGGCGTGGGTGTGGGTGTGGGTGTGGGCGTGTGTGTGTGTTGGGGGGGGGGGGGGGAGAGTTGAGGTTGTGTGTTGTGCGCTTGTTTGAGTGAGTCAAGAAAAAGGGAAAAGCAGGAAGGATTTAGTCAAAGTTCAAGAGAGAGAAAAAAACTACGAAGAGGAGTAGGAAAACAAGATAAAAGTAAGCCTAATCGGAATAGTTTTAACGTAGCAGACGAGCGGTCTCCGAAATGAAGAAGTGGATGGCTTTGCACACGTCCCTATGGCAGGGGCCCAGCTTCGTTCCCCCAAACTACAAAACACTCACAGAGTCAAAGCTCTGAGCGTGGCCGGAACTTTGACATCGTTTCCTTCTCAACAACCTCATTCAATGAATACCCACACGGTCTATGCGCATTCTCACTCGGAACGTACCAGTGCGCAGCACGGAGCACCTGCATGTGCTAATATATTGCAGTACGACATACATGTATGTGCCCAGGGTGATGGTAGAAGCAAGGCGCTGGCGCGAGAAGACAGAGCACGATGATCATCGCTTGGTTGTGGACGAGTGCATGCCGAGAAGGCAAGACTTGCCGGAAGTGAAACTGTCAGAACCATCCTATCGAAGATAAGCAGCACCGCCCCCCCCCCTTCCCCCGCCTCTTCGCCCCCACAAAAAAAAGAAAGACTAAACGCAATGATGGACGACTTGAAACATTGAAACTCCTTTAGAATATATACGTACAATCGTAGATGCGGTATACATATGACACGTGCTCAAGGTGCCTGGGCGAAAATACGTGTTGACAAGTGTGCTTGATTAAAGCGGCACAGGAAGCGCGAGCGCTTGCGTGCCTGCATATTTCCGCGAAACGTCGACCGCGAATCGTCGACCGGGAACCTCGATCGACTCGAGGCATTAACCACGGCGCAAATGCAGCGCATTTTAAATGGACCTAGGCGATACGAAGGTAATGCATTTGCCTAGGACGTCCAGAAATTGCTTGTAAACATCGTAGCCGGAGCGCGCAGGTATAAGTGCTCGCTTGCAATCGTCTCCAGGCAGGGCACATTGAGGCGTGTGCATGCACGAGTGAGAAATGACACGAAAGCCCGAAAGGAGAGGGAAGCAACCCCAATTGTCTTGTATGGTCTTGTTGCCTCTCGCTCTCGCCAGGAGGCTCTTTCAGGCTGTCTTGACCGATTTGTTCTGTAGACGCGTATAATGTTTGCGCGCTTATAAATTCCGCGAAGTTAAAGGGCTGCAACCCTGCACTTTCACCATTTTAAGCTATAAGGTAGTTAAAGATTAGCATTTTTTCACAAATGCCCTAAAACCTAATTCTTGATTTTGCCCTATCCGGCTATTATGACAAGACTTCCCCTTACAACACCTACATAGAGCTTCCCGAAAGGGAAGCGTGTACGAAATGGAGAAGATTCGCCGTGACCTTGAAGAAACAGACAACCGAATTTTATCCAGCACATTTTCTTTATTCCAAATGAAAGGGCACCACCTAAAACACCTTATCCCGAAGCGCTTTTGCTGATAGCGCCCTAGAACTTCTGATTTAGGAATTTTTAGATATATCAGCCGTGCGTGTCCTTCCAAAAGGAGTGCTGGCAACCACTACAATGAGCCACACGCCAACACACTTTTAACTGCGCGTGAGATTAAAAGAGGTGTCTCAAACCTTGTCCCCGGCAAAAACAATAATAATGTACAACCTCCCTATTTGTTGATGTGGTTTTCGGACCACGCATTGCAATCGATTGAGTTCATTGGAGACGTAACGTAGTGTCACGTTTAGACACTACGTGTCGCCACCTTTCAGGTTTCAAAAATTTTAGTGAAAAATTTAAAATCATTTCCACTCGTTAATTTAGATATTCCTTGAGGTTACCCCCGTATATAAACTATTGGCTTTCGTATGAGCTAGACGGCATGCTCTCCACAAAAATCGGTTGTCTGTCCCTTTAAATTCCTTGCAGGCCTTTTATGACGGCGCCATATGAGACGCAATTCAGTCCTTTGAGACGTCGAAAACAAGGCTAGTGTCAACAATCGATAGGCCTCTTGGTGTTCGATATGGCTCAAGAAGCTGAGGATACTCTCTTGCGCGTGAAAACCGTTCTCTGAAAGGGGCCCTGAACCACTGCAGCTCGTGCTGCGCTAGCGGTTGCCGTGCCACTTCGCAAACACCGGGAGTCGTCGCCGCCATCCCCTGCCTTTAGATTCAGCGGTAGTGCCTGAAGAGTAATTGTAGATTGTCCAATAACGCGAAGCTTTGTGTGCTTTACTGATGGCCACCGTCCCGTCACAAAAGCGCACTACGGGAAAGCCGATTTTACCCAATGGGTTTCACAAAATGCTGGTGACGGTTAGCGAGGACACATCAGGAGCCTCAAGAAAAAAAGTTTCTCGAGGTCGGAATAGAACCTGAGTCCTTTGCGTTATAAAGTCGACGCCTGATAGCGCCATTCCGACACGGTCGAAGCAGTTTGGCTGTAAAGCGGAGCTTTCTTGCTCTCACTGATTGCGACCGTCCCGTCACCAATGCTGTGTGAACCCCTACAACTCCAACTACAGCAAACGAATCCCTCACCAGAAATGTGAACGTTTCAACCGTCGTTGTCGTTGACGAAGCGGCGTCAATTTTTTTTTTTTTTTTTCAATTATGTGCTTTCGAAAGTTCCTTGACAGTTCTTACGACCGCCCCTCGTAGGCTGCTCCGCACCTCGAGCCTCAGAAGCAATCGTGTTCTAAGAATTCTGGATGAATTATTTGATACATTAAACGACTTTTTTTTTCTAGGCCCTGCACGTATTTTTTGGTCAACATCATAGCTGGCGCTGCTGACTGAGCGGAGCTTCTCTGGCGTGGTCACAAGGTGCTGATAGCGCGCATAGCCTTGGTGGCGCCGCACACTGAACGCTCGTTTGTTTACCATAGTGTTACTGTAATGCCACTGTAATGCCACAGCGCCTATAGAAACTGTATTGCCAAAAGGCATTACAGGAACGAAATAAAGAAGAAAGAAATGTTACTCGTGGAATTGTCTAGAGAAGGCACCGTACGTGTGTCCAAGCGAAGCACAGGAGCGTCCGAACACCATATTTGGGTACCTGACCTGCCACTCCGCTGGCTCAGTCCAAAGTTCGCGCTAGCGTGTGTCGCACTTGCTCGTTGTGAGAAAATGGTTGTGGACCATTCCATCAGACAGCTTTGGAGTGAATGTGATGCAGAAATTAACCTCTCGGGTGGGCAAGCAAGGAAGTGAGCGAACAGATCCCGACATTTTATTGCACGGGGCCAGCAAATAACTCTCGGTCAGCGTCGGCATCTGCTATGTAAGCATACGCCGTTGCGTGGACGGGGACGATGACCACTCTCGTATATCACGCAACACATTAGCCTTACCATTGTTCACACATTCCCCGCAGGGAAATGCGGCACGTGCGAGCGTGTATACATTGGTCAGGGCGATGATGACGGGTTTGTTGACACACATAATTCAGCGCGTCGCACATCGACGATATGGCCTCAAAGAACCTGACACGCTCAAAATAATACAAGCAGTACTCATAAGTAGAATCACCTATGGAACACCGTACTTGGCCCTTAAAACGAACGAAAAAGCCAGATTAAATATAATTATTCGCCAAGCCTACAAGACTGCGCTCGGACTACCCTCGAAGACATCGACATCTAAATTATTACAATTAGGCGTACATAACAGTTGGGAGGAGTTACAAGAAGCGCACCACACTTCTCAGATAGAGCGCCTGAAGAAAACGACGACGGGGCGTGCAACTCTTCACCGATTAGGTTATACCACTCCACCGGTTAAAGATCAGAAAACAAGCATACCTTTGAAGATTCGACAGCACATACGAGTGGCCCCAATACCAAGAAATATGCATCCACAGTACAACAAGGCCAGAAGAATTGCCAGAGCACGAGCCATGTCCGCCAGATATGCAAACGACCTAAATACCTGTTATGTGGATGCATCTCCTTATCCGCACCATCCGGCCCACGTAACTTGTGTAGTGAATGGACGGGGCCAAGAGATCACATCCTGTACCGTCAATACCACAGCGATTGATACTGCCGAAGAAGCCGCGATAGCCCAAGCCATCATCACTGCCCAATACCCAATCACCATACTTACCGACTCTCAGGCAGCGTGCAGAAATTACTTACAAGGTCGAATTTCTGAAACGGCACTTCGTCTTCTTTTAACAAGACAGAGCATTCCCGAAGTTTATATAGTTTGGGTGCCAGGACACGAATCCCTTGAGGGGAATGAGGCGGCTCACGCCGCTGCCCGCGATTACATACACCGGGCCATTTCTCTCACGGGGCAGTCACCACCTCATCCACCTAATCTGCAACCTCTCTTGCGCTACAGAGATATATTGGCGGACTACCGACTCAAACGGCACATTTTCCCCATTCCACACCACCAACTCACAAGGGATGAAGCAACAACGTTCAGACGACTTCAAACTAACACGTATCCACACCGTACCCTTCTTCATGCCATTTATCCGACAGACTATCCAGCCACCTGCCACTACTTCCCAGCGCCCGGTACCCTATACCATCAGGTGTGGGAGTGCCAAAAGACACCGAATCTGCACCCAATCCCCAACCGCTCTATACAACAGTGGACGGCGCGGTTGACCAGCAAGGACCCTACGTTCCAGCTTGACCTGGTGCAAAGGGCCCGCGCAGCCAGCCGCAGCCAGGGGATCCCGGACTAGGGATCCCCTCCACCGGGCGGGTGCCCTAACAACTGCACCTGTTGTTTTAATAAAGATTTGTTTCATTCATTCTTTCCGCTGCTATTTTCAGGAGGCGAACTCTAGAGGCTACGGTGCATTTTCCTCACACTTTCAGACTATTTCTACGAACCTTAAAACGCCTATAGAAAACGCTAAAATAAAATATCTCCGGAGGCGAACACTCGTGGCCGATCAGTTATAATTCTCATATCAGAACCAACCGGATGAGGGTACCGTGACCAAATTAAAAGCTATAAAAGCAATTTCTTTTTTTTTTTTTTGAATATGCACTCAAGGTGTCCACGACCTCAATCAAAGATGCACGAAAATTTGAGGATGGATCTTGCACTGCTAAGAGATGTCGTGCCTTACAAAAAGGCGGTGAAAGAACGCAGGAATGGCGCTGTCAGTGAGGAGGCATAATCAAGCTAGCCTCTCCGTCCACTAGAGTTTTATTGCGCCACTCTTTGTACTCTTCATCCTTTTCTCTTCAACAACCTCATAAGCCATTCCGAGCTCACTTTCACAATGCCCGGTATTGCAAATTAATTCGGAGCTCGCCGGTACGCCGCCTGTTGCAGTGAGCCGGAGGGGTAGGGGGTAACACAGAGTGCGAAATCAAATTAGCAGAACATTAAGAATGCAAATGATCTCATATCGCGCTATCCGTTTCTTTTTTGTTTGTGCGTGTGTGGCGGCCGTAGGGCTTTGACCAGCCCTGCACACAAGTACTATAGCAATCCTGAATATCTCACGGGGAGAAACTGCAAAAAAAAAAAGAAAAACATCACCATCTTGTTTTGCAACCCCCAATAATACTCGCCTTTCTATTTTTTTGTTGGCAGGTTGCGCAATTTTTCATCAGGCTCTTGCAGCGCTCTTCCCCCTTTTCATTGCGCAAATCTACTTATCCAGACTTCAAAGCGCTAATGCCTAATTCATTTTGCTAGAAACAACCTCCAAATAAAGGGGGTTGAAATGTAAACATACGAACAGAGTCTGTATGTGTTTTCTCTTATCTCTACCAAATGGTAATTAAACAAGTTATTTTACAGAGCGTGGTGACTTGGTTGCGATTCCAGCCGATCGCACGGTTGCTTCAGGAGAAAGAATGCAGAAAAACCTACATATTTTAGTGAAGTCTAAAAACCTATGGTTATGAAGTCCAAAGTCGTCAAAGGTTACCCGCAGCTCTATGCATGGTTAATCAGTATGACATTGGTTGGCATGTCCTTAGGTTCAACGTTGAAGTTACATATACCCGCCGCGGTGGCTCAGTGGCTAGGGCGTTGCGCTGCTGAGCACGAGGTCGCGGGTTCGATTCCCGGCCGCGGCGACCGCTTTTATGATGGAGGCGAAAAGCAATAACGCCCGTGTGTACGAGATTTCGGCGCACGGTAAAGATGCCCAGGTGGTAAAAATTAATCCGGAGCCTTCCACTACGGTGCGCCTCATCGCCTGCGTTGCGTCGGCGCGTTAAACACTACAATCAATCAATCAAGTTACATATGGCTAAGCCTAAAGAATGCTCGTTAGAAATTTCGTCACACTTGGAGGTCTAACATCGCCAACCGGCACCCATTGAATCTTTGTGCTTTGTACTTTGCTCTTTGTGCTGTATTGTACTTGAAGCTGAGACCAACAGTTGACGTCATAAGACCTCAAAGAATAACGCTATGCCCCTAAACTTCGGTATATACACAGTTGGTGTCACTAAGTGAATATGCCCCCTAGCACCTAATTCCCGCAATGGTTCATTGGAATATTCTTAACAAAACATTAAAGCCAGTCCACTCAACGTGAAAGCTGTCGTAAATGCAGAGCAGTGATTCGCCATAACGGCCTGTGGCGCCGTTATCCGCTTACTGCTTCTACCCATCACGCTCTTCACCTCCCTGCCTCACTCCTCTCTTGATGAATTGAACGGAGGTTTGTCCAAAGCAGTTCAAATATCCCGCCTTCGCAGTGCTCGCGCACCCCCTGTCTGGAACAGCGCGAGCGGTTCTCGCACGTGCCGGCACCTTACTGCGCAGTATGTAACGCCTTGTTTTTGGCGGTCACTTATTTCGCTTACTATCGTAAAAACCAACCTAACGGGCGTTCATAACTAAATAGACGCGAGGGCTGCCGGTTATATAGACAGATTTTGCCTCTAGGACCCTATTCTCGACTGCACAGATTCTCGGGAAATTCGCCATGTTTCTTTTTTCTTTTTTTTTTGCGTAAGCACGACGTAACCAATCACTCACTGGCGTGCTGCACCTATACCTATGACGACATGCAGTGTAATTTGATGCTTCACTCATAAAGATCACAACCAAGGTATCAAATATTGCGCAAGAAAGATATAAAAACACTTGTCATGTACTATAAAAATTAAGACGGTAGCTGAGGCTGGCAAGAAAAACACATTTCTGGAGGTCAAAATTGGCGTCAACACCAAAAGGCGATCGAGTAACGTTGATCCAAAAGTGAGCGAAAGGTGGATGTCGAGCTAAAGAACATAACACAATTTTTTTACCGTATCTATTTATTTCTTTCAATCCCTTTAGTAGCATAGTTGAGCTCTCTGCTTCAATGCAAGCTTTGTTGCGTTATCACCTTCTCTCCCGCCACCGCCACCACGCTATCGTCTGCTGCTATGTTACAAGTTTATGGCGTGATCACAGTAAAAGACGGCCGTGACCATCGCTGGTGTGATACAAGAACAGCGAAGCGCTACGCCTGATAACCGCGGAGCGCACCGTGGTCGACCATTCACTCATTCGTCAAGCTCGACTTTAATTTGCGCTTTAATGCACAAAAGTCACTTTTATATGTTATTTTTCTCTTGAGTTCGACCATGTCACCCAGCAGCTTACTAGGAGGTGCGTGGACAAATAACATGCATTGGGTTCTCTTTGCCAAGGAGAGCCCTGTACTGCCCTCTTATTTTGCAGTTACGCCAAACAGATAATTTTTATTTTATTGCCAAACATAAAGGCAAACTACGGCACGTTGTTTGTATGCTTCCTGATCGGTGACTTGGAAACAGTCGAAACTATTAGTTCTTTCGGTAGAAAACATGCTTTAAACCACGCGTCATGCGAAACTGCGCCTGCTGCAAATTCGCGGACATTTCGCGGCGGCAAAAGCCCGGGCAATTTTGTGCCCTATTTTGCTAAAAAGCAGCCGCCATTTTCAAGCTGTTACGTAACATTACGTCCCTTTTACGCAGGCTGAAGTTGCCAATGCATGACGGGATCGTTCCCGCCAACTGTTCAAATACGTCATGCCTTCTCAGCCAATCACAGAGAGGGCGTGTATTAAAGGCATTATTGGTGTTGAATAGCCAAGACAGGCCTACGTTGTCATGTCTGGTGCTTTTAGTTTGGTTTTTTACTGCCGGCCAAGAATTATGCGCTTTCAGTAAAGAGAAATAAGGCAAACTTTAGAATTGGTGCCCGTAAGCGTCATAAAACGTCAAAATGACGACAACACACACAACCGCTTTGTCAACCGGAAGCACGTGATCAAAACTGAAAGCCAATCAGAAAAGACTTCCGGTAAATTTCCCAATTTCCCGGGAATTTCTGCAGCCGAGAATAGGGCCCCAAATGTAGTATCGTGAGCGTTTTGGTTTGTCTTCCCACCGCGCTCGGCGCCCGATAACGCAAGCGTTATCTAACTTTGGTGCTGCGATGAGTGAAAACGGCGGACGCAGCTATATTACTTTATTTTTAGATGCGAAGCATCTCATGGTAGGGGCTATGTCCCTCCCTCCGCCGTTTGGGGTCCAAACCCCCACTGCGCATGCTCGGCTTGTTCAACGCCCGGTGGTGTCTTACCCTTTGAGGGCTCCTGGAGCGACAGTGTTGCCGATGTCTTCCTGGGCCGGCACGAGACGAGCACGCTTCACGCGCCTTCGACGTTTCATCGTCGTCGGCGGCGGCGTGCTTCGGCGAGTTTCGGCGGGCCGTGATTACAAAGGGCCCACAACCATCCGGGGAATGTGCATCGACCTCATCTTCAGCAACTTTAGGGTTCATCCAATACAACAGCCCTTGACTTTACGTTACACAGACCATGAGGCGGTCATAATCAAA
Source organism: Haemaphysalis longicornis (assembly GCF_048455015.1). Taxonomy (NCBI): domain Eukaryota; kingdom Metazoa; phylum Arthropoda; class Arachnida; order Ixodida; family Ixodidae; genus Haemaphysalis; species Haemaphysalis longicornis. The sequence goes on from NW_027526361.1 coordinate 24,901,606, forward strand.
GCGAAACGCCAACCACAGCTAGACGTCACCTACGTTGAACATGATGATGACAATGCCTAAATAAAGACAAACTCATGCCACGTACAAGGTCTCTCTCTCTCTCTCTCTCTCTCTCTCTCTCTCTCTCTCTCTCTCTCTCTCTCTCTCTCTCTCTCTCTCTCTCTCTCTCTCTTTAATGTTTCTCCACTCTAACCCCCCCCTCCCCCCCCCCCCTCCGATAAAATTACACCATCTTCCCGTAGGGGAACCCTGAGTAGTATGCGATGCAGCCATGGGGTCAACACAATTTCCCATTTCGTAGTTCCGGTAAGTGAAAAGTTTGGTAGTTACCATGGAAACCAAACTGTAAATATAACGGTAGCTACGTACCTCAACCTAACGGAAACGACGAACTGAAAACTAAGGGGCACTTGAATCGACCTCATGGATGCTTCGCATACTACTCCGGGTTCCCCTACGGGAAGATGGTGTAATTTTTTATTTCTTTCTGCGCGCCCAACAGACGATTGAAATACGACGGCCTTTCCTTATCAAGGTTGGTCACGAACTCTCGTTACTTGTTCGCCCTGTGCATACGCAGCCCGTCGCTGGGATTCGCGGCATGTACTGAAAGCCACGCGCTCCGGTGTTCGTATTTCAGTTTATCACGATAGTACCTGCAGTTTTCTTTGCGCTAAATAACGGGAAGATGTATGACAAGTGCCAGTGGTTCAGGAGTTTCGAATGGCTATGGGTATATAAACCGCTTGTTTTTCAAAGCCTCTGTCACGGGATGTACTTGGGTCCGTTACCTCGCTGCGCCGCCTGATTCCGGTAGTCGCTTGACATTGTGACATCGAGCTACGACGACAAGGCGAGCCCCTAAAGTGCTCTGGACTTAAATCTGTAGCTGTACTCTGAATACTGTGGGCGTACTCTGAAGCCTAGCAGAATGTTTCTCACCCACAGATATAATATAACAAATACCTATACCCTTCTCCGGGACAACGCTTTTTAAGCCGCAGTAATTCACATGATGTTCTATGGTGCGCGCAGACCAATCGGCTTTTTATTTTTCTTTGGAGATGGCGAAGGCTTTCAATGTCTGGCGATTGAACGCATGTGCTTGCTTGACATAACTGTGGTGCGTTGTAGTTCTGACGAGAGGATTTATCGTTCACAGCGGGTAGTGGAGTGCCCAGGTGCCTATATCTGCTTGCGTAGATCGTTTTTTTATCCTTAACACAGCCTTTTTGTAGGTCATCTCCTGGCCTCAACGTATTGTAATTTTTTACATACCCAGTTAACTAATGCTTTCGCATTTAAAAAGGGCCCCAGCCCGCTACAACTCATTACGGCAAAAAAAGAAAACCTTATGGAACCGTTTTATGCGTGATAATGGAAAAATAAGCGCCATGTCCACTAACACATATTAACCGGACGCCAATAACGTGAGATTCCAGAGGGCTCAATAGAAGCAAATACTTCTAGACCTCATACGCCTCTCTCTCTCTCTCTCTCTCTCTCTCTCTCTGATTTCGCGGATTACGGAGCTTCCATTGAAATCGATTCAGCTGATGCACCCAACCAACTGGACTCCAATAATTTTAGCTATAACTAGTAGTAATTCTAGGGAATGGAGTTCAACTGGACGCATGATGAAAAGAACCGACAACAGGGGCGCTGCCCTGGTAATAGACTGTGTATCGAGGGATGTTATTTAATGTTCAAGCAGAAAAAAAAAACTTCTTATTAGGATCCCGTTGAACTTTGATCCAGGGGAATAATATTAAATTCTTGTATAGAAGTAGGTCGGAGGCTATTGGAGACGCTATCGTTGGTGGACGCGTTACATTACATTATGATTCAGGGGAAAAACGAGGGATCCTGGGGACGTTGAACAGAAGTAGTTGGAATACCATGGTTGACGTGTTCGCCCTTCAGAGAACAATAACGGTATGGTGGGGCTGCGTCTGATGATGATGATGATGAATATTATGAGGGTGGGAAGCGGATGCCGGGAGGATGAAGCCATCTGAACCCCTTTAAATCAGTAAACCGAAACTACGCTTACATCACGCCGGTGGGGAACCATATTACCCAGGGAATATAATAGCAGGGCACGCTACTGTAAAGTGTTATTATTACAAACGTGGAACATCGTTTACTTTTGTGAGCACCCCTTCAACAAGTAAAAATTCACAAGCAAACTTGATTCGCTTCGCACTCCTCTCCCCCCCTGCCAAATATCCTTGTAGCCAAACATCCGGTCCTAGACGAACGCAATAATCTATTCTGTTAGCTTTGCGTAACGCATACAAAAGTAAATTATTATTCGCTATCGTGCATAATAAAAGCGCTCATGGCATTTTCGCGCTCCTTGATCAACAGTAATGTACGGCTTCTTTTTGTCAGAAATAAATTGCTTCCTTAACGGCCGCTTTTTTTAACGATATGCACTGAAATTAACCCCCAGAATGGAACGCATCCACCTTCTACCTTGACCCTTCGATTCTAAAATAACCGCTCTTTTTGCGGTCTCTTTTGTAGAGCTTTCCATTTCTTGATGGGGTGTTTGTTTGGTATGCTCGTTATCGTATCTCCTTTATAACAATTATTCATGAGGGTTAACTGTTCAGCCCCATTTACATATAACTGCATCATTTCATATTCATTTGTGTATCACCACTTGTTTAGGTTATTGTGTAATCAGTCGGCACCCCTTTATTTTTTTAATTTCGCAGTCATACATCCACTTTGCCACGCCTCGTTTACTCGCGCGTAATGGTTCTGCTAAAAAATATAAACATAGAAACTAAATGTAATATTTGGACCTTGCGGAGGAGCATATTACCGTCACCATTAGAGAAACTGCGGTATCTCCACTTTTCTCAAGTCTGTCGTGGGCAACAACAAATTACAGTAAGCTCAACAGAAAGAGCGTTTCGTGCTTTCTTCCAGGCTGTAAGAAGAAACAAAGCAGGCGTGCCAGTTGTAACGTACCATTTGTTAACAAAGAGGATTGTGGACTTGTTTCGTAACGATTGCGAAGGCTCTAGCGGTGCTAAAGGCGCTGAAAAGAATCTTAAAAGAACAGTTTTGTTACTCTCAGCTAGCTCTGCCGTCCAGCCCCCCTTTTCAAACTTTTCCACATGACAGTGGTTTCCACTTCACTGTGAGGCACGCAGATTGTTCACGCACCGGCGCGCGTGAGTGCTGAGACTACGGTGCGTTTCAAAACCCCGTTAGCAGGACACAAAGTACAAAAAAAGGAGGAGAATATGTTCTCTTAATGAGGCTTGCGTCACACGCCATACAGGAGAGTACACGCGAAATTGTAAATGGGCGAGGAAAGAAGCATTAAAGGGGCAAAATCTCCACAGCTTGGCAGCTGCCTTGACAAGGTCGGGCGGTGTGCCCCGGGGCTGTATTTCAAAGCTCACCTCCTACTACAGCTAGATGAGTTCTTAAAAAAGCTCTCGGTAGCAGGTTTTCAAAAAAAAAAAAAAAAAAAAAAAACGAAAGGAAGCAGCGCATGATGAAGGGAGTAAAGTGCCTGAAATTGTTTATCGGGGCCATCGCTACATAGCAAATCTGGATAGGAAATGAGGAGCTCGTTGAAAATAAGACAGAAATAGGGGTCTGCAGTCAAGAAAACCTCGGGAAGCAAAGGGGAGGGTGTGGTAGGTAATTGAAACACATAAAGAATTTGGAAACAAAAGTGCTTGCTTTCCAAATTCTTCATCTGTTTCAATTACCTACCACATCCTCCCCTTTGCTTCCCGAGGTTTTCTTGACTGCCAACCCCTATTTTTATATATATATATATATATATATATATATATATATATATATATATACATATATGAGCAGTAAATGGAACTTCTCGAGGAGCCAGAGGAATAGCTGAGAAAATGGTTGACTCACAATTAAAAACAAAAACAGTGGTTTACATGTTTCGACAGGAGGACCAGTCTTCGTCTGAGTAACATACAACCTAGAAGCACGCACGCTTATATAGGTGCAGAAGGTGTGCTACATTGCCCCTTGTTAAGAACAATGGCGGATTTGGGCGAGGGAACAGGGAAAGTGAGGGCACTATACATGTGCGTACAAACTTTCGTGACGTTATGCTCCTCACAATCTCTCCACAAAAAAGAAAAGAAACAAAAGAAAGAAAAGAAAAAGAAAAGAACTAAAAAGCCACGTATCGAAAAAATAGTACATGTAGGTACTGTATTCTCCTTTCCGCTCCATCGTGAAAAAAATCACAGAAATAAAAGTATGCGCATTGTACCACACGCATACATGTCACGTTGAATAAAATTAAAAAAAGAAATAGGAAAGAAATTCTTGCAGCAACTCAGACTTGCAACAAGTTCGAAAAAATCCGCCCGTCAGCACAAGCTTAAATTTGTTGCTGAGGCAGCGGTGTTGGATATCTGCATGGGCCGTTCACTACCCGCCTTACCAACCCGCCCTGTAACTAGGCCGGGATGGCTGTACCAACTTTAGAAGTTCTACTGTACAAATTTACTCGAATTTAACGGCGTCCATTTGGTAGCCTCCAACTCGTCAGTGTCAAAAGATATTCATTAAATACTGGACGCCTGCCTCTGGCCCCTCCGGCTGTCGTGGTTCCGGTGTAATTCCCTCACCGCTCATATTGCGGCGTATAGTTCCTGCCGCCTTACGTCGTTTCCACAACCGATTCCCTTGCTGACAAGTGATTCGCATGACCAGTTTGTCCAACGAAATTAAGATCTGTCTCGCACCACACGCGTTCTTATAATACCGTGTGGAACTGACCTTCCCAGTGGGCTCGCTCGCTGGGAGGAGGTCCTGCTGCGTAGACTTCGAGTTGGTCTGGCCTTCTCTCCTGCGGTAGCCCGGGTGTTGCCACCGCGATATCATGCTTGTTTACCAATAAGTGGCCCTTCTGTACTGCTCTTGCCGAAGACGCTAAAGCTAATCACTTGTAACGGGCGTGCCCTTCCCTGAGTGCCGCGAGATCACGACACTTTCGCGGCACAGGCCCGCATCCTAGGAGACCCCCGATCTCCAGCGATGGCTGTGGGGGCCCCCTTCACCGCTTTCGTCTGGACTTCTTCGGGGAAACTGATGCCAACTTGTGTACCTTTAGGACTTTCAATATGCCAAAGAGCATTTTATCGCAATCAAAGAAAAATCTCGAAGAACTATAAAAAACCTCGAGCTGCGCTGCAGCTACTAGTTTCTGCACACATTTTCTGTTCAGTTTCGAGGAACGAGCTGGGAAGCTGTCTCTTCAAGACGTGTGAGTTATTTCTGGAGCCGGATTTAAAGGGGCCCTGAAAGGCGTTTTGAGCACACAAAATGAACTAGCGCAATCGTTAGATTGGGTCGTCAACGTCACCTGTGCCAAGTATTACCTCTTTTACGCGCAGCGGAAAGCTCACACTTTTGTTGCAAAGTTTGTCGGTTTTTTCTCACCCTTCCCTTCGTGTTTTTGGACGCCGCCATCTTCACATGTCTACGTCATCGATTCCCAGATGTTCGTCATGAGCTACACATCCTGCTATTGGGCGACGTTTTCACGCACTTCCGGCAAAGAGATGAGTCGTCTGCTCAGCGTCGGCTCGCCGGCTGATCTGCCAGCGTAGTGCCGGAGTGCTTGGACATTTTCCGGCAAACGAAACAAGTGTAAACAAACGCTTAACTGTTTGTATTGAATGCAACACGGCCATAACACGACATGGATATTCTCTTACCTGAGTACGTTCGATATAAAAAGCGTTGAAGCCTCTTGGAACTTCTTTCGTGCAATCGCAGAGAACGCCCTGAGCGGAATGCCCCGGTTTGAAGCACACATTTTATTCAACTTCAAAACAATCCAGAGATGCGTTTCGAACGAACACAACGTCACAACATGCGTTGTAAGTCTGAACCGCGATTGAGAGACGATTGGTTGCCTCCTCCTGCCCGTCGTAAATACGGCACTCACCTCACGCGCGGTTTGCGGGGACGAACAGCAAGTCACTTAACTTTGGCCACAAGCCGAGATGGCTTTTAGCTACGCACACTGCACATACCCCATCCGACGTTGAGTCGTACGTCGCTCGAGAAAGATAATCCAGAACATGGGAAGCGCTATCCACCCGCAGAAGCACAACGTCGCATTTCATCGCGAAACAAAGGCGTCCACAACACACACACCATCGCCTCCTGTAATGTCAAACGCATCTCGCATTTCCCAATGGCAGTGAGTGGTACGCCTGCAGTGCCCACAATGTCGCGAGGTGGGGCCCCGAGCTGATCCCGGATCACGGAACCGTAACGGACTTCTAGAGTGGTTTGTGCCTTGTTGCCAAGGCAACCAATGTTTGACATTGTCAAAGAAATGGCGCTCGCTCCTGCGCTAGAAAGCTCAGAGCCGTGGCGGAGCATGTTTTGCCAACGTTGCCGCTCTCCACCACGCGTCGCCCCAAGCTGAACTGGTCACATGATTGAAGCGTTTTGTGCACGGGTTCTGTATCAGTTTAATATGTATTTTTCACATGCCGCCGGCTGGAATTACCACCGCCGCAAAATAAGACCCGGCACCAGCGGGGCCACATCTGATACGGCGCTTTTTGGATAAACAGTGCGCGGTGCATCAAAGAGAACGAGCGCTCGATCCTCCCCGTGCGGCTGCGAGTTCACTGCCGATAAAAAGTCAAGTGCCGCCGATAGCAACTGCAGCAACGTACACCGTGAATGGGCAAGGCCAGGCCGCCGCACACATGCGGCCAGATTTTTCGTTCGCTTTTCCAGCCTTGAGCAGAGTGCGGGATTCATGGTGTCAACAAAGCTTGCCCGAAGCAAACGGCAGTCTGAGCAGCGCAGTAGCGGACGTACGTCACCGCTGAGGAGCGCAGCATCATGGGAGGCAAGGCTCGCGCGCCGTCAACAGCGGAGACTAAGTCGAAAGGAGGAGGAAACGCGGAGCGACGATAATGCGCGGTTTTTGATTTACGATTTCTCAGCTAATACTCATCGCTATAACAAAATTCTTGCGGGAAGAGATTGCTAATACATTGCTTTATTTGGTTACATGTACATCTATGCATCGGCGGAAGGTATTTCAGGACCCCTTTAAGAGGCACACGCTTGAAGACATAAATTTCGCGAAACAGCCATCTGGATGAAAGACGAGGGATACTGGCTCAGGAAAAAGGCTAAAAGACGTCATTCTTGACACAAAAATGTCGCTGAAAACCGTAAAGTACTGAATGAGTCGTTAATTAGGTCTCCTTCAACAAGGCAATGAATCTTCAAAAGTAGCTCTTTTCGCCGTCGATTCATTCAAAAGGTCGAGGTTTATAACGAGTGCCTTAGGAATTCAAGGCTGCTCTTACGAAATAATTTATGGGCTTTCAATTCTCCAGCTCAATGACTAGGGTAATTAGCGAGTGAAGTTCCAGTAATCTAATATATCAAAGAATATGGCTGTATACTTATTTATATGACTCTGAAGAAGAAGAAATTCCACAATTTTGTGCTGAGCGCATTCTCTTGCTTGGGCTCATTGATTGCTATGAACTACCAGCAAAAAAACCAAAGCGCACGTAGGCACTTCGTACGCTTTATGATTGCGAAAGCAGGAGTGTGCAGTTAAACACTTGAGGTGCCTTGCTTTGGAGCCCTGGTCCAAGAGTACCATCCCTGTTGACCCCGTCGGAAACTGTAGCACCTGGCACAAGAAGACCCCTGGTGGAGTGCCGCCCAACCACTAAAAAAATCTTTTCTCAGTCCAGTTACCTCGCGTTGCGAAGGGCTGTGTAATCTTGCTTCTGTGAGCCGCTGCCGGGTCCCGCCGCCGTGTAATTGGGGAGTTTGGAACGATGTTGAATTTTACTAGTAAGCCCTTCGGTCATTTGACTTTGTTCTTCTACTCTTTGCTTTTGCGGTGTACTGGCGTCCACGACTATCACTCTACTGCTGAGCTGAAGCTGGTGGTGTGGAACGCCTTGCAGTATCGAACACTTGCGAAGGAGCCGTTTCTGGTGCGAAAATGCTACGTCGCAACACGATGCATTTCCGCTGGATTGTAGAACGGACTGGAAATAGGATTGCAGGCCTCCGGGAACTGCTGGCGCTTCTGGCGCTCCTTCAGTTGCCTCAGTTTGCAATATCTAACCTTCTCAGAGCCAAGGTGCTACATTCCACCACTGACGGGTCTGAAATCCTCAACCTTTGCACTGCCGCGTGCTTTCACTGTAACTGCTTCAGCCGACTTTGTCTGTTTTGAGGCAGTTTAGTGAACAATGGCGTCAACCTTTATTTTTGCGTCGTTGCATTTTCTACAAGCTCGCATTACCACGTACGAATCTGAGCATATAAGCAGTTGAGTCTTCTCCCGAAACATAGTCGCGAAATGACTGAATCCTGCAGTGATTGCGCTTCGGAAAGGCGGTTACAAAGACTTCCAAGTAACGATACGAAGAAACTTGTCATGGTTTAAAAACAGTGTGCAAAAATAAAACAAAATAAAATTAAAAACAAAGAAAGGAAGCACCGAAATAAGTGTCTCCGCCAAAACTTCAAGTCCCTGAACTACTTCTTTGGACTCGAACTGAGAACGGGCGAGGACAAACGCTGACAGAGCAGTGGAAACACCAACACGGCCAACGCTGTCAGGTCCCATGAATACGTAATGAAGATTAATGCCAAAAACTAGTTCCTTTTTTTGTGTAGCGGTGCGTAGCTTTGCGCACAGTCTTGCACGCTTTTTTGTGTGTGTGCGTAGCAAAAAAAGGGACGGCGCCGATTGGAAGCGAAGATCCCGAACTAAAAGATTGGCGGTGTTATAAAGGTGACTTCTCGAAGACTGTGTCGACTCAAGAGAGAGCGGGAGCAGTGCTCCTTCGAAGCAATCCGAAATAAATAAGACAGGAAGTAAACAGCGAAGTACGAAAAAAACAACCCCTTTTTGTTGTTGTTGCTCTTTTTCTCTGCGATTACTTTTCTTCGCCGCGCCAGTTGCGTCTAGTGGTGGGCGTCGTATGGTTCGGACGCTCCAGCTGCTGTTGTCTTTCGGCGAGCGAAAGTGGCTCTTTTCTAATTCCAGTCATGGGCTAGAGAGGTCGAAAGGTGCTCGTTGAGCGGAATACTGATTAAACTTCTACGGTCTCTGTGTACGGAATTGCAGGCTGCACCACTCTTCCGGTATTGCGTTCGTCCCCCTGACCCTCCTCCTTGCGCCGTAACGCGTTGCTTCTTACCGCATCTTCGCGGACCGAGGGGAGGGTTCGTTTCGAATCACGAAGACCCCGGCTCCGAGATTATCACTCCAAGGGAGCGCTCCTTTCCAGAGCACCTGCTGGGCAGCCTTGTAATCTCTCCTCTCATTATCACGCCCCCGAACCATTGCCGCTCGTCTTTCGGCCACTGCCTTGGCCCGCTCGTTTCCACTTTCTCCTGGTTCTGTTCTTCTTGGGAACGCTTCCATGGTCAAGCGAAACAAAAAAACAAAAAAAAAACAATGAGTGTTATGACAATGGCTGGCTTCGATGGAGAAGCCGATCCAGCCATACCCAAGCCCATAAAAGAGAAAAAAGACCACAGCATGCTTTACCGCTGTATTTCCCCGTGTTCTCGAGCCGAATTGGTTTCGGTGCCCTAATTTCCTCCGTCAATGACATTGACCTTATTAGAAAACACTTCGCGCTTTTTGAAGACCGAGTTAACTGAGTCCCCCACCATAAATCAGTTTCTATTCGCTCCCGTTCTTCACAACCATCTTACAGTTTCACTGTCTCCTGAAACTATTTTAAGTGCGAATGCACTTCTTAAGCGAGCCTGAATCGTCCGCCGCCGTAGTCCGCATAGCAACAGCTGCGGGTGCGCGCGCTCCTCGTCTTCCTTAGCAACGGGGGGAGATGGGCGCGCGCTGCCTGGCCGCTGACATGGCACATACCCACGTGGGGGATTGGCCAGGAATCGGGCGTGAGAAGGGCTAATGCACCCGCTTAAAGGAGTACTGACACGAAATTTCAAAGCTGAGATCCGCTCTAGCAATCAAGTACAACGACAACACAAATAGGTGTCTGTGAATAAATGCATCTTTCTTTCTTTGTAGTTGTGTGTGTGTGATCTCTCTTTCGCGAACATTACTGAACCGCGCAAATTTAACTCGTGCATTCGCACTTTCACATTCTTCCCCTCGGGGAAATGCGAGGAATTTTTTTTCTTTATGAGCGATGAACGAACTCTGTTGAAACCAAAATGTAGTAAGACCTACTTCAGCGCTCATTAATAAAAATATCAACCTCTTATGAGCCTTCATTTACCCCCCTCTGGTACTCTCGTTGTCTCTAGCTCGCCAAACAGCAAGTGTTATAAAACATTGCCGCGCAAAGAATTCTGTAACTGGTCATTTACAACCTTGCAATGGTATGACGTTCACATATTCAAACCACGCGAAAGAGCAAAAAAAGAAACGGTTGCTGCATAGCTCAGCTAAGCTTGGATATGCAAAGCAAAAGCTTGGGTTAGTCTGGTTGAGCCTTGGTTTCGCTTGGTTAACCTTTGATTTAGCTGTATTGCCGATCACGTCTCAAAGCCATTCTATCCCGTGCAACGCTCGCAGAAGGACGCCGGGCAAACGCGGCGTTCGCAGGGGCGAACGGGGCGAACGCGCCGTTCCTCTTCGCGGGGCGCGAAGCGGGTAACGTAGCCCGAGACGAAACAGCGGCGCATGCGTGGGAGGCTGCGGGGGTGGTTGGCTGCCGGTCAGCGGATCGGCGATCGTGCTGCGCAGAACGACTGAAAACGGGGCCTTGTGCGCAGCGCCGATAGCGGGCCCTGCGAATAACGCCATGCGCTTCGAGGGGTGTGTCGCCAAGGATGTGTCTCCGGTCAAAAAATTAACTTGCGCATCCTCTTCGAAACGGCTGGACGGAAGCATTAAAGCTTTGCTTCAATATTTATGTTCAGGGAGTCCACAATACCTCCTCCAGTCCTGAGTTCGTCGGTTGTCATAGCCGCTACAGCTCAGATCACCCGAAAAGGTGTAAGCGAGTTTTCCCATGTGTAAACTCTATAGCGCTGACAATCAAACTGGTAATTTTCCTAGGTTCAATCACAAACCGTTACAGTATTTTTATTAGATGGTGTAGAATTTGACTAACAAGAAGCAAGAGCAGTCAATGCAGACAAAGTATTTTGCGCAGCAATCATAAACTTCAGCGCAGCGTAGTGGAATGTGAGCGACGCGGGATCGGGGCTCACCGATCTCACTGAAGCCCGTGCTCTACACTTTTGTGTAGAGCACGGGAATGCTGTTTTTTAGAGAAGTTTTCAAGGCTATCAAAATATCTTTCAAATTTCGTGTACAGCTGCTGGACTAATATGAATTTTACACAAAACAGGATCGGGGATCTACGTAACGGGGGTGAAGTATCTACTGGAAAAGATCATCCCCCCAGAATTGAGAACATTTGCAATTACGTATTAATAAGTACAATAATAACAACATGGACGCAGGTGTAATTGATGTAAACAGTTCACAGTGTTGCTGCTTTTTCCTCTTTGCAGTGAAATCGCACTGCATTAAAACGCCTGGGTTAGTAGCTGTCCGCCTACCGATGCCTCCCTGAAACGAAATGGCCACGTAAAACCAGATGTATTTTTCTTTTCCTTACAAATTTTTTTATTATTTACGTTGTTTATATTCTCAATTACGTTGTTACAAGTTGTTTTAGTAAAGATTTTTCAGCAACAATTTCTTATTGAGAAGTACGTAACAGTGGAGTCTCTTTTTTTGTTGTTGGTTCAGCGAGAAGCCGATATGACTAAATATGACTAGTTTATTCGTGTCGAAGTCCGCCCGCAAAATACCTATGGTCGCAACGCCAACCTTCTCGTGAATGTTCTCTAGCTCTCTATCTAACGTAGACGTCTCTGAAAAAAAAGCATGAGTCATTTAAGCCATAAATAGTTAATTCACCCGGCAGTTGTAACCATTGCGGAAACGTTGTAAACGTCAGCACAAAGAAGTAATGCACACAAATACGGAATGTCAAAGCATTGTTAGTTCTTCGTCATCACGATAGAAAGACTAAAGTTTCTTTTCCCGTTGGGGGGTGCATTTATGGAGCCCTTATTGAAGGTTTCAGAATGGGGAAAAAATAGCGTAACTCTCACCGATTATTCAAATGAAAAACTGTTAAGAGTAGCTCGCTAAAAAAAACGAAATAATCAACATTAACGTTGTCTAATAGCTACCGTTACTACGGTTATTATTGCGACAATAAATAGGGCAGTGTTTGGTAAGACCGCATAACTTTACGCTGGCTTAAAAGAACTCAGAATTACGAACGAAGACTTGTCTCATTAAAAGGTTCAATTTGAGTGCTTGCGTGCAACCACCACATCAGCGAAGCACACATATGACTGCCTAAAATGCGTGTCTGAATTTGTGTTTGTATTGAATATAACAGCCCCCTTTTTAGGAGAATGATGGTTAAAATGCAAGGCCTTTTTCCATGCTACCCGGGTGTGAGTCACAGCCCGAAATTCGAACTGCTTTGGCCGTCTCGGAACGGCGCAGTCGTATAGACGTCGGCTTAATAACGCGAGGGACCCAAGTTCGATTTCGACCACGGGAAGCGTTTTTTTTTTTCTTTCCGGTTATCTTCATTATCGTTTTGTGAAACCCATTGTGTAAAGTTGTCTTTCCTGCAGTGCGTTTCGGTTGACGAACGACGCCATCAGTAAGGCATAGAAAGCTTCGCTTTAAAAATCCCGTGTTCCGAAAAGCCCGTGTACCGAAAGGCCCACCTACCGAAACAACCGTGTACCGAATAGACCGTACCGAAATGCCCTGTGGCGAAAAGGCCCGTAGCTTATCAGTACTGGGTTTTTAATGCTCCTCGAACTGGTCATGTACCACTCATAGGGATTGGCCAATGACGTTGAGAGATGCCGCCAGAAGCTCAACACACTAGAGACATGGGAGGCAGCCCTGGCCAACTCCGCCCTCGGGACTCAGCGAGAGCTGATCCGGAGAGCGAAGATCGGGTCAGCTGAAACTGGGGCCCTGGAAAGAGGGCTCCACTCACTTCTCTAGCCCCACTTTACCCTTCCTTCCTCCCCTTTCCCATCAATAAAGTTTACTGAATTACTGAATGACTGATTCTCTGATTCCCATATGGATGCGGCGTCAACAGACCCACTCACGATTCCCACATACCCAACTCAGGGGGATTGGCCATTGAAGATGGCAGCAGCCGTTAGAGGCTAGCGGCCGATTTTCCAATTTCTATTCCTATAATGTTTTCGCATTCGAACCCCGTAATTAGACTCAAGCGTGCCCAGTTCTTTTTAAATAAAAGTCATGGAACATAACAATTAGAGGGGGAGAAGGGGGGGCATTTGAATTTCGGTGTTGTTTGTTTGTCACAACATTCTATATTTTCAGCTATCTCGCAATATTTTATTGCCACTAACCCTACTTTCTCCCACCCGAATCCCAAACCCGTAGCAAATAATACGATCATGAAGGGGGGAAGGGATTTTCTTCCGGTAAAATTCAGTGAATAAATACTCATTCAATCGTTCATCGGTAATTTGATTTTATTGTACTAGCGTTTACAACATTCACCTGGCTATCTTTCCGCGTGACTAAAGACCACAAATGGAATATAAGTGGCCTTTCGCTTGTTGACAACTTCACGAGGCAATGTAACGCCTTCCACCCCGGCATTCTCGCTCAAAACTCCTACCGCTCAGGAACCCAGTAAAACCATTTCAGAAACGTGATATTTCGCATCGAGTGAGGAGTCATCTTACATATAAACACTGTAAACTTACTTTGCACTGCTATGAAGAGTTTTTGTGTAGAGCAACATGCTAAACTTGACACTAGACACAAATTAAGCTTTCACGCTCTCTTTTTTTTTTGCGAAATATCGCCCTACGGCAAAAGAAAAAGTCTTCATATGTAAAACAGCGCACCCGTAGCGCACAAAAATCCAAGAAGGGACTGGTGCTGGGGCCCCCATATCCAGCGCTTGAGATCTGGAGTCTGCAAGGATGGAGCCCTGTGCCTCGAAGCTGTTGCGTTCGGGCGTCCCTAAGACCTGGGCAAGTCCACAGCAAGGGTTCAACGTCAGCTTCTGACGCAGGAGGCACACAGAAGGGGCAAGTGTCCGAAAACGGCGCGTGATATCGGGCAGGCCAAGCGTCTGGGGATAACGCCGCCCCAACCCGAAGCCTCCGCAGCACTACCTCCTCCCAACGATCGAGCCTACTGGACCGGTCAGTTCCACGCGGTAGAAGTAAAGCACGCGCGGCGTGACGGAGGGTTTCTTTTCCGCCAGCAGTTCTTCTGTGGTAGATACTGGAAGAAGTGGTAGTGGCCGTAGGAAGACCCTGTGGCAGGCGCGATCCGTCGCTGTGTGGGCAGGAAGCATGTCCCGGCGAATCCACAAAACGCGGACAGGATATGGGTACGTGTCCATAATCTCGTAAATGCGTGCGGCCAGGCTTGTACAACGCGAAACACGACGCAAATCCCGAATCGCTGCCGTTGAGTCAGTATAAAGTGCCAGCTTGTCCCCAGTAGTCAAAGTCGATGCAAGCGCCTGCAGTCCATCCCTAATGGCAGTAAGTTCTCCTAGCAGGCTTGGGAGTGCACGGAGTGACTCGTACGCGCAGCTTTGATTTAGGCCAGGGTAGTAGGGACACGTCAAGGCCGTGGTGACGAAGCAGTCGTATGCCCCGGTGTCCACAAAAGCCTGGACAACAAGCGGTTGCGCGTAAGGCACCCAGTCAGGGCCATGAAGGACGGCATCTGATGGCTCGCGCTCAATATCAGCTTTGCGAAAATGCTTTGCATTACAGTGGGTAACTCCGAAATAATCCCTTCTAAAAAAACTGCAATGAGCTGGAACGCTGCACCTGCTTCTGACTTGTTGCAAAATTTTATCGCAGACAGCTTCCTACTTCATCCCAGCTTACTCGAGTAAATAATTACTCTTAACATTACGCATTGCGCCATTCTCCGCAGCGAAAACCTGAAGGTTCGAAGCAGTACAAATGGCGTTGTATGAATGTCGCTTCGAGTAAGCATGGTTCGGCAAGGAAACAGCAAATGACTGCACTACGCACCGCGGATCAAGCAAGTTGTCTTAAGGCGAAGGCATAACGCCAAGACGGCGCGCCTAATTTCACTCAGTTTGAAATCCCCCCCCCCCCTTCCCCACCCTCGCCCCCCAGTTTTTTTCGCAAAGCAGTAAGCTAGCTTGTACTGCCGCCTTTGTATTTTTTTAGAATGAGCCTTAACGACTGACTTTGAGTGGGCCATTCAGAACATTAGACGCAAATGGTATGCCAGTTCCACAGCTGCTACAAATTCAGACTTTATTTCGTGGACCGCTGTCTTGTTGCAGCTACTGTAGTAGCGAAAGGTCATTTCGGAACGCCGACAAGTCAATTAGAGAAACGAGGGGCCGGTCATCTGCGCTCGCACAAACGCATACAAAAATAAGCGATCTGGCGGACTTCTTCAAGTTCCTTTAAAAAAAAGCTACATAATTTTTCTAAACGTCGCGAAAGGACCAACTGAAGTCTTATAAATTGAAGAAATGTACAGCTTGCAATCGGCATGTTTGTCTCCTCGATAATGCTGGTTATTTTCTATCACCACTTTGCGTTAATATGCCGATCTTCGCTTGCTATTTTTAGTTACGAATAATCCCCTTCATGCGAAGCAGCTCTAGTTATAAATAACACAATCGTCTAATGTCACTTACGTGCACGCACGCACGTGCACACATGCGCAACCAAGAAGAGTTTGCTCAAATCACTTACGCTGTCTTAAATGCAGACACGAACAAAAACAGAACTTTCGTCGAGGACCAAATACATCCACGTTTTTGTGAAAGTCATCGCCAAGAGTTTTCAACTGGCGGCAGCCACGGCGCCACCGTTCGGTGGCAGCCACGCGTCAGTTTTAAGTGTGACATTTTATGGTGGACCGCATCTTGAAAGTTTACCGCGCTTGAGCACGCGTGCGTCTGCAGGAAAACGGTTAATTTGATGAAAATAAATTTGTGCCACGAGAAATCCCACTTGTGGGTCCCGTACTTGATGACCCACAGGTTTGAGCAGAGCGTTAATGACAGCTGTCGATGGAGGCTGGAGGTCGTGCACCATACAATGCCGCTCGCAGCCTGGTCACGGCTGTGCGAGTGGCGTTGCACTGTTATCGGAGCCCGATGCACTCGAGGTTGCTCTTGCTGCTGCATATTTACTTGTAATCGCTGCGCCTACTGGAACATTAAGAGGGGTGGCTTCGCCCTGCCGTCCAAAGATCTTATAACTGTCTCACTGAAAGCAGATCAGCCGGACTGCTGCGCCCACTTGCATCATCTCATTTCGTGCGGATATACGGACGGGATAATCAGCCTGCCGATTCCTGCATACTGCAACTTGCAGCAATTGTATAGTACGGGGCCCAATTAGCGAATACGTGGTGAGAATTCAAATAGTGGCGTGAGCCTTTGTGAATGGTGCGAAACGTTTCGGACCAAACATTTTGTGACATCATTTTATACGGCCTGCTATCTATTCGTTGTTTTGTTCTTCCTCCTGATTTCCGCGAAAGCCAGGCTCAGTAGTAGTAGTAGTAGTAGTAGTAGTAGTTGATTGATTGATTGTGGGGTTTAACGCGCCGACGCAACGCAGGCGATGAGGCGCGCCGTAGTGGAGGGCTCCGGATTAATTTTGACCACCTGGGGATCTTTAACGTGCGCCGAAATCTCGTACACACGGGCGTTTTTGCTTTTCGCCTCCATCAGAAAAGCGGCCGCCGCGGCCGGGAATCGAACCCGCGACCTCGTGCTAAGCAGCGCAACGCCTTAGCCACTGAGCCACCGCGGCGGGTAGTAGTAGTAGTAGTACGTAACTTAATGAGCCATAAAGTAGGAGTGGTTCCCTAGTCCGGTAATCCAAGTGATGACTACGCGACCTGTGCCCTAGATGCCAGAAGTTGCTGGACGTCCAGGTGGTCGCTGGTAATCATCAGGTTCTCCCACAGCAAGTCAACAAACAAACAAACAAACAAACAAACAAACAAACAAACAAACAAACAAACAAACAAACAAACAAACAAACAAACAAACAAACAAACAAACAAACAAACAAACAAACAAACAAACAAACAAACAAACAAACAAACAAACAAACAAACAAACAAATAAATAAATAAATAAATAAATAAATAAATAAATAAATAAATAAATAAATAAATAAATAAAAGGTTTGACATTTAGTGAGGTTAGGCTCGGAAAAAGTTGAGGAGATGTGTATGATGCTATGATGATCTAGAAAGGTGATTTGAGTTTGAGGCAAGGTTGAAGATGGTGAGATCATTTGCCCACCTCTGACCTAAGGTCTCACGTGAGCTGCTTTTTTTAGATTCCTGGGACACTCGCGGAAGCTCGGATTGAGTAACTGCTGCGGCGCACTTTATGTGGCTCACCACAAGCCAAAGCAGGCTCCGTTGTTGGTGCATCGAGATAATCCCCGGTTCTTCACCCTTTTGGCAATGACCGCGGCATCGCCGTGTTCCTGTGCGCCAAGCCCTAGTTGCCGCTTCGGAGGCGGAGTGTTTTCCGATGCGAAAACGACCGTTTTCTTCCGGTCTATTTCTCCGAGTTAATAATAGCGTTCGATCACCCTTCAAGACATCCACGAGAAGGGGCGAATTGAACGTGAGATCAACAGAAAGATAGACGACGTCACAGCATAAAAAAAACGGTATGGCTCCTCAGGACGAAAGATAACCGCGTTAGAGGTCTGCTAGAAGCTCGACGAGGGATAACGAGAGAAAATCACCTTCCAATTAGTCCTGTAATGTTCCGTAATTTGCGGGTTGCCGCTCGCCTTGCTTCCTCGCGGACGGCGCGCCGATAACGAGGCCACGTCCGGCGAGCATCAACTCGGCGCGGTTAAGAAGGAAGTGGGTGGCACAGGGGCTGTCCTTGATTGCCTCCTTTTCTGCCTTGGATCCGCGCTCGCAGGGGATCCTCTGCGCTTCCTTTTCTTCTCGCACAATGACCCGGTTGCCTTTTTCGCCCGGTCGGACACGCTTTCGTGACCCAAGCATTTCACGCGGTTGAGTGAGATTTCTCCGAGCGCGCCGCCATCACCCTCATCATCGTGGTTCTTGCTTTCGTCGAGTTCATCATCTTCCCCATCAACACTATGTGTCACCAACGGTGGCTGTGCGGCGGAAATATAAAGTCTTTTCTATTTTTTTTCAAATGGCACTGAACTTCCTCCTTGAAGAGTTCAAGTGGTCAGTTCTTTGCACCCAAATGATCGTACGTTACGCTTCCTCCTTCGCTTCATCGTCGAATTTTATCCAAGCCTGATTGCAAGCGAAAATTTGGCCGTACGTACGTCCTAACGTGTCATAGCCACCACCATCATCATCCTAATAATAGCAGCCTAACCAACTGGGAGTTGACCCGTCCGTGAGGGAGGAAATGATGGGCCCGAAAACGACCCCGTATCAGTGAATGGCCGCCTAATCTTGGGAGGGAGGTCGTGATAACGTTTTTTATGATAGCGTGGCTTAGTAGACATCCTGTGGTGTCTTCTTAGTAAAAACGGAGATAGCACATCTGAATAAAGAGACATTCCCTTTTTCTCTCCGCATGCTGCCAAGAGCATCTCTCGCTGCAAATGCCATTCGATTGTGTGAGCATCCAGCTAATGGAGCGTCACGCAGTTGCGTCTTGCTAGTGGCGATCGTATCATGATCCTTCTGTAGATTTGCACTAAATTAATGCCCGTCATTCAGCGCGATGACGTGCAGGTCCCTATTCCCGAAAAAGTCAACCTCCTCTCCTCCGCTCCTCTCACGCTCGTGAACGTGCATTGAAGGGGCATGCCTGCAGCGTGTAAGCGAATGCACTCGTCTTGATATTTTTCAAAGCAAGGTCACAAGTTCGGCAAATTGGTGTGGCTGCATCTTTAACATAGCATAACTAAACGCAGAAAAAGTTGGGAATGTGTGTGCATCGGGAGATGGGGGGATTTCTATTTACTTCACTCTCACAACCGCAGCTTATTCTGGGGAAACACACGGTAACGAACAAAATGCCACGGAGTTCCTTATATTGAAAATTAAACAATAATCTGTATTATATGCTGCCTATTGCTACAGAACATGTACAGGTGTTGCCATAAGCAACTGGAACAAGGATTTGTGAATATCACAAAATATTTGCTTACTGGCTATACGACAGTCATTACTCATTTACAGGAAGGTTATTCTATTACGGAGGACTGTTTTAAACGCACGCAATGCAGCCTGGCAGTTTTCAGAAGAAGAAATTTCTGGAAATTTATAAGACCGTGTTCTAAATACTTTTGACGGCATCTGTACGTGTTTACGTAGACATTGGAGAGTTTTAGCACTCCGTATGCTCCGTCTTTGCTCCGTCTGTTCCATGGTTACCCTGTTTACCGGGACCCGACTGCGCCATCGCGCGGAGCTAAGGTAACGAGCGTGCACCCCACCGTTAACGAATGCGCGGGCATGGAGAGGGCCTGCCACGGAACTAATCCCCCCTACCGAAACGAATGCGGAAGTGGCCAGACGGGTCCCGTTGAACACGGTAACCACGGAACCGACAGAACATACGGTGTGCTAAAACTCTCTGCTATTACACTGGGCAGGTGTACGTCTATATACTAACTACGCTGTTTATAGGTCTTGCAATTGCATTCTTAAAACGTTCATATTACGTTACTCATTGGTAATAGCTTATATCTTGCACAGCGTTATGACGAAGGCCGGAGAGTACTGTAATAAACTTTCCTTTTTCCCCGTTATCTAACTTTCGCGGTTACAACCCTAAGACAAACCAGTGAAAGCACCATGCCGCTTTGCGACTGCTACCACTGCATCCAAACTAAAAATCATAGCACGTCCTAGCGTTGGGGATACTACAGTGTTTTCAGGCTTTTCTTTCCCCAGAGCAATCCAATTTCTCCTCAAAGTTACTCGTAAGATCTGAACTTCCAACTCGACGCTGCGCACCACGCAGGCCTTTCCTCCTTGTTCTTTTCAAGATACATTCGTTCCCTCGTTCTTCTGAAAAGCGAGCAATTTGTCATGCAAGCAGACAACTATGCGAGAAACACGTCGGCGATTCCACGAAGGTTTCATTACGAACAGTAAACAAAATTAAAACAAGGTGCCTAACAAGGCCCTAAACAACGGCAAGAAGGCTGATATCAATCTAGAGGGAAAGAAACATAAGTGCACGCAATAAAATCAACAAACGGGCCGTCCCGGCGAGGCAAGCATTCTCTCGTTTTTGCGTCGCATACGCCTTTGTAGTAGCGTGATGTTAAGGCAAAGGAAAGAAGTACCTTCCACTGCGGTGCACCACTACGAAACAAGGCGTGTGGCAAGCGTCACTGAGAGCTGGACTGCTCAGGGGCTCGCTAGAGGAAGCAAAACGCCGCTCTTATGTTTCTCATGTAAACAATGCCTCGGCAAGAAGCGGTGGAAAAAGAGGGGGTAAAAGAAGGAAAAAAAGAAGGTGGTGCTCCTGAATAGTGAAGGTGGCGTCAGGGTATCCGTCGAGGTTATCTCGCCTTCGGCGACGAGAGTTCCTTTGTGTCACTTTCTCTTCGGCGAGACTTTATCGGTTCCGCAACGCCTGGGGAAGTGGCCGCAATTTGCGTTAATAAGCCCAGATGGCGTGAGAGCCACGGGAACAAGAACTCGCACCACGGGCCGCATGGGAGGGTCAAGCCCCAGCGAGGGGCAGCCCTGATAAGCCGTACCATCGTCGCACTCATTATCGAGCGGTTTTCTCTCCCTCTCTACTCTGCCCGTTGACGCCACCTCGAAAATATTTCTATGTGTATCGTAACTGGCCTTTTCCTTCTCGCTCTCCTCCTTACACGTTCCTCCTTCCGGCTGCGGTCGTCGCGCTACAAAACAAAACTATGAGTAGTACGACGGAGCAGCGGCTCAAAATAGCTGCAATGTCTATCTTTTGGTGCCTTCATAGCTGCAAAACAAACCATTTGTTGGTTTTAAAGGGACTATTTCGCAAACTGTGGTTTAAATGTAGTGGGTGCGTAAGTGAGTGTCTGAGAGAGTGAGGGAGTAAGTGAGAGATAGAGATAGAGAGAGGGGTTTCTTGCCCAGTGCTATGAACCTTTCCTTAGTTTGCGGTGTTTCAGAGAAACACAACTGGCACCCACTAACATATGTGTTTCACCTCAACGTTCTTTTTCTGTTGAAAGTTCCCGTTCTTCGACTAGTCACACACTGTGGCTTTAATTACTTATTTAGCCAAAATACCCCGAAAGGCCTTCACCCAGGAGGGTGTAATATAGAGGGGGGTCAATACAGCAGAAAAAGAAAGGATATTCACAATCAAAAAAGAGAATATGGAAAGAAGAGAGCACGCCCGTCTAGTTATACGACAAGGAAATAAAGCTCAAAATTGCAAAAAATGAATATAAAAACAACATCAAATCACGGTTCACAAACAAAATGAACAATGTTTCAAAGAAATTACACAATAAAGAGTGGTTTTATTTAACAAATTAACAACTTCCAGGAGTATTTATGAAATTCGACAGCATAAGTGACAGTGGCTGTGTGATGTGCGTTCAATAAACGATTGTTCGTGAAATGAAAGACCGTGACTACTTAAAAGTATGGCACATTAAATGCTTCACCTTGAAAGGGTGATCGTGTCTTGAAGGATGGCAGCTGGGGAACTAAATAAGTCGTCATGAAGCGATGGGGGATGATAAGGTTTATGAAAGAGTGGCAACCGTAAAGCTTTGCGTCGTTAAGACAAGTCGAGCAGTCCTGCAGGAATTTTTAAGGCTGTGTCACTGGAGGGACGGGAGAAGCCTGGAAAGATGAAACTAACTGCGCGGCTATGAAGGGATTGGATATTGTCAATTAGGTAAGCTTGATAAGGATCCCAAATGGCTGATGCATATCCGATTTTTGACCGTATTACTGTGACGTAAGCGAATTCACGTAGGTATGATAGGACATGATTGAAATTGTATTTTAAGAGGCCTAGGGACCGGTTAGCCATGCAAGCACGACGTAATGTGATTATTCAATGATAAGCACGAACTAGGGTAAACTCCAAGGTACTTGTAAGTACTAGTAAGCTCACCTGTAAGCTGATTCAGAGTATGGGGCCTAAACGCTAGATGCGCGATAGTGGAGGACATAAGTTTAGAGATAAGGGACGGGAACCAAGTAGAGCACCAAGAGGTTACAAAGTCGAGGTCAGTTTGGAGCACCTGTTTGTTATCTTTGCACAAAATGTTTCGTTAGATAACCAATCGTCGGTGGAAAGCCTGATTTAGGATGCAATGGTGTTAGGGATATCATTAATGAAAATTAAAGAAGAGCAAAGGGCCTCTCACGCCCCCCTGGGGAACGCCTGAGTGCAGTTCACCAACAAAAGAAAAACTGTTTTTGACTGATGTGAACTGAACTCATGTGGACAGAAAATCATTATTCTACGCGAGTACAAGCGGGTGGATGTTAAGCCGTGTTAATTTGACTAGCAAAATGCCGCGCTGGGGAACGCCTGAGTGCAATTCACCAACAGAAGAAAAACTGGTGGGAGCCGAACCCTTCATGAAAGAAAATCTTTATTCTACGCGAGTGCAAGCGGGTGGATATTAAGCCGTGTTAATTTGACTAGCAACGTGTTGTAAAAAAACTCGATCAAAGGCTTTGAAAATTTTTTTAAAATGTGTCAGTTGGAATAGCGTGTTAACAGAAGATACGTAAATCATGAACGAACCCGCAAGTTAAGTGTCGCTCGAGTAGCCCTTTCAGAGCCATGCTGGTACCTGATAATGATGTTATGCTCTTCTAAGTAATTAGTTACCTGCGGTTGAATGACGCGTTACGCAAGTTCGCCAATGGTGCTTGTTAACTGCACTGGTCTAGAATTAAAGGGGATGAGCGATCGCCAGAATTAAAGCCGTGTATCAATTTAGATTTTAGATTAAACCAGATTTCAATCATTGTGAGGAAAGAGTAGATAAGATGTGATTAATGCCATGAGAAAATTTTTTTAGTATCTTGTTATTGAATCATGCAAGGTGATCAGATGCTGAAGTGGTTTCAAGTTTGCTGAGTAAAGAAAATATGCTGCCCTCACTGATAACTATTTCGGGTATTGAGATAACGGAATAGGGGTTAACAATACGCGACTAAGTGACGTCCTCTCGGCTAATTACTAAACAAAATTATTATTCACTGCCTGCGTGCACTCTCTTTCGGGAATTGATTCACCAGCGGCAGTTCAAATGGCATTATCAGTAGGATTACAAGGGTTTTCTTGGTTGTTCACCCGATTTTATGCTTCACCTGCATGCTGCACTTGTCCGTCAGGCCGTAGAACTGTTGTCAGAATGAGAATGTCTTTTTGAATGACACATTTGTGTACCTAGCTCTGTTGCCGGCGTAATTTTGTTGTGAATTGTTTGTTATGATGCTATCTAATGTGTGTTATGATGTTGTGGCACATGTGGCTTGTATTCCAGAGTGTTGTAATGTCATACCGTTAAATTTTAATGTGTTGCTTCACTTTACATCCTCCCAGTTTTCATTGGAGTGCGTTTTATACTATTTATACTTTTATGTTCCATTTTATGAATTTATTGACCACTGCCTAAAGTTCCCAATGCGGGGTCCTGCGGCCTTGTGAAGCTGCCTTTCTGACAGCTTTTTCCGCGGGTCTTCAGCATCATGTATGCGTTATGTGATGCGAATGAAGGCTTATTATTACACTGTAGACCTGTACTTCAGTGTCTGTCAAATCGTCAAGAGCAGAGACTAGAAGCACTGGTGACCAGATGTCTCCGTCTTTGCCTCAGAATGCCGAGGCCAGCTCTGGAAATATGGTTCTCGCGGAAGCAAGATAGCCACCTGTAGATTCTTTGTGAGGGCAGGAGGTACGCCGCCATTACCTGCGCCTGACTACGCAGCATGAGTCGCATCCTTCGGTTCCCTGCCTTCCACAACGTTCAGCGTCAAAGGTTCATCAGGCCATCTATGGTAAGATCATGGCCCTGCCCCTTATTGTGTCTCAATGACAACACAGCGCTGGGTTGCCTCCATGGACTTCCTGCATTCACACAAAAGGTGATATCCCCGGGGTGCCCAAAAATTCCGCCATCTCGACGAAGTGAATGATAATGAGAGGAGCGAAGCAAAAATGCTTAAAAATGCTTATCGGTAAAACCGTGAAACATTCGCCCGCACTGGACACGTCAAGCTTTCCACCGCTCCGTTGACAAGCCCGTCGACGACGTCGACGTTTGTGGGGGTTATGTAGGGGCTGTTTTGGACGATGAGAATCTCCATGGGCAAGTTGGCGAATTCGGTGTGTGACATTTTAGCCACCTTGGCCGTCGCTTTCTGCAGAGCGTCTTGTGTCGTGTACCGCCGGTGCGTGTCTTGAGCTCGCAGGCGGCGAACGACAACCTCTTCTTCTTCCTCTTCTCCTTGTTGGGCAGCAACGAACGCGTTGAACGTTTTGTCCTCTTCGGCCAATCTTTGGTTCGCCAATCCCTAGGGGCATCCTGCCACAATCATCGTTAATGTGCCGTTCCGTATACAGCAGCAACGAGGGATGGGACAGGGCCCGAGCAAGAGGAGCTTCGCCCCTAAAATATCTATTCGCAGTGGCAGCAATGCAGATGAGGCTCAATTATCTGCACGAACATTATGCTGATTATGTGCATATATATACAGAGGGATCGTCGACAACCACTTCGTCGTCGTCAGTTTCACAATACTGATCCTCCTCATTGATCAGGGGCACGGAGCAAGAACAATATAGGAGGGGAAACGAGGCTTCCTAGCGCGGCCAGATAATGTCAAAAGCGCTCGTCATAGGTTAAGCTAGCGGCATCCGCCGCGGGTGAAGAAACTGCGGGGCTGCCACTTTCGGCATTGCACTGCACAGCCACAGGAAGAAGTGCGGCCGCTATCATTTTGTCCAACAGGTGCCGCTACCCTCTCGTTCATCGTCGCAGCGAAGAAGGTTTGCAGTCCGCCTTGGTTTTCGTTGTGACATTATCGGGTCGCTCGCCTGCGCTTAACGCGATGGGCCGTTTCGCCTCCAATATATTCTTGCTCCGTGATCAGGGGTCAAGCTCTCGCACCCAACATCGTCGACGGCTATAGAGCTTTACTCTATATACCTTGCAGTCACATTTATCGCTACCATAACTTCACCGATTATATGGACACTATTCACAGATTCAAAAGCGGCTTTTCGAGGCCTACATTCAAATGCGGCTTACACTTAAAACAATCTCTTGGCAAGACGCATCTGTGATGTGATGGCAGCTGAAATAGAAAGAACTAGGAGTGTAGCATTTCAGTGGATTCCCGGGCCCATTGGAATGCGTGGAAATTCGCGAGCTGACCAGCTAGCAGCAACCTCTCATTCCAATCCCACGTGTAGCACCATGTCTTTTAACAAGTGGACCCCTCCCTTGCATACCCTTATGCGTCTCACCTCGGTCGTTCTGTTGACACGTTATTATACATCCCCTTCGTTTCGACGTATCAATCGTGTCACCAAGAAATTCCTTTACCGTCCTTGATTTGCTGATGACACATGCTGTGCTTGTGGACACAAAACTAAAGACGTGCGTCCTGTCCTGCTTGAGTGCCCTTTATATGCGACCCTGCGGGTAAAAAAAATTATTTGACAAGCTTAGTCTGCTATCTGGGACACCCCTATCTTTCCAGAAACTGTTGGGTCCGTGGGAAAATGTACGTAACCACACGAACGCCTTCCTTGACTTAAAAGAGTTTTTTTCAAGTGACGGAAATGCGCTAACACTACTAAATGCGTGCACATACCTCTGGATGAGTGTGGAAACACATAATGGTGTTAAGTATTTCGGCGAGAGTATATGCGTTTCATCATGGCCTTTTTGTATTGTTTATATGTAAATGTATACAGATTGTCTGGGTGATCTATCAACCGTTGCTCTTCCAATGTACTTATTCTAACCTTGTGGCTTATTAAGACAACCATTGTACCTTTTAATTACTACAATGTTTGGAGTAGCCGGCTCCTTTTTAGGTTGGAGCCACATCCAATAAATCATTTGTCTCTCTATTGTCCACCAGAACTTTCTTGGGTTATTGGCTGACATTGATGGTAGATCGTATGGAAGAAGTTATGGCGGGTATTTTTAGCAGCGACTAGCACTGACTGTCACATAATTTGTACCGATACCAGGAAGCTGCATTTTTACACTTATTATCATGCCTGAAAGGTGCTGCTTTTATTTGTGAAATCACCGAAGCTGAATGCTAAACCAAGGCACTTTGTTAGTGCATGAAGTTGTGGCAGGAACAAATTTATTGATGAGATCTGAAAATGAATATTTAAACAAACTCCAGTTCTCTTCTACGGATCGGTGCGAACAATCGGGTTAACTAATGCTGAAGTAAAGCAGTTATAAATAGGGAAATAAGCGCTATGAAAATAATATATTTTAGATTGAATTAGCGCTAACTCCACATGGCTGTACAGCAGCGTTAATCCCAATGATCGCGTTAGGCTAGTGCTGAACTGAAGACCATCACACGATTTTTTGAAAGGAAGCTTGTATTGGCGGACGTGTCGCCGTCGGTGTTTGTTGGCGCCGTTCACCAAAACTCCCTCCTCACCGCCTCCCCTGCCTCCTCACCGGCAGCTGACGGCCGAAAACCCCCACTCCCAGAAATGACCCACCGGATCGCGTTATACTCCCAGCCTGTAACAGGCACACCCTCCCTCTCGACAAGGGAAAGGAAGGTTCGCTCCGCGCGTCACTCCTCGCCAATTCAAGGCCAGCCTCGCCATGGGTAGGCCGCGCTTAGTACGCTCCATCGAAGAGCAGGCACCGCTGAAAGAACGACAACACCGGGCCTGTAAACGTTCGCGTGCTCGGCGAGCTGATTCTGAGCTTCGACAATGGTAAATCCAGACGGAGCGACAATGGCGGGCCACTAAAGGGGTTCGGCAAGCAGGGGTTGGGCATTTGGTTTGAAAGGTATTGAACGAGGAATTTGTTTACGGTTTCACAGGGTTGGACAGGTTTCGCGTGTACCCCTGTTTCCGGCAGGGGAAGGGTTGTTTTTTCGTATAGATTTGTTTCCCTTCATTGCTGTAGTGATATAATCGGCCATTCAGTTTGAATGTCAACATGGCAACTTTAATTTGCATTAACCCTTTCACGGGTGTCATCGCTACCACGTTTCGTGGCCTGCTTCTATTGCACATGCAGTCTATAGCAGGACTATAAATAGGTGGCCGTGCTTATGGGTCCTGTGATGCAGGATGAGGGTGAAAAAAATAGTTTCATTTTTATATTCGCTGGCGGAGACGCTTGTGCTAGTGTCTAGGCGACCCGACGAATGGCGGCTTCAACCCCTCAGAGGCGGCCATGCCTGGAGGATACGTGATGTTTGAACTTGGCTTGACCCAGCTGTCATCTTGACATGACCTAAAGTACTTTTCATGAACTACAAAATCTATATATATACATAATATTGAAGACTTTATAAATTATTACTCGTGTAAAGAACTTGGACTCTGTTAATTTCTATTGAGGAATAGAAGAATTATTTTATTAGACGGGAAGATATTGGTAAAGTGCATCTTGGGAAAAAGCGCGAAAAACGACTACACGTTGAAAAGAATACAGGACGGCGCGCTATTCTTTTCTACGTGTAGTCGTTTTTCGCGCGCTTTCCCAAGATGTATCACCAACTCGCCCAACTTTCAATTGTGGTAAAGTGCATACACGGCTGAGTTTAGCGGAGCCCGCGATACGGCGGTGAATTTTTTTTTTTTTTTTGCGTGCGAGCACACGATGGGTTGCGGCTGGAGCAGTGCGGCTGTACTGTATTCCACAAGTTTGCAAGGTCACAGGCAGTGACAGCGATTTGTTGTGCGCCTTGTTCACTCTAATAATGACAGGCAGCTGATTACGAGTCGCAAAGGGCTGTGGTGGGCTTGCGCATACAGCCTAGCAGACGACTGTGGTATTGGCGTAATCGTTCTGTGCATGCCCCCTACCCTCGCTTGTTTCGCCGCTTTCCGCCGTGATAAGACGCTGACCGCCCACAATTTGGTGCTGACCCACCCGTCGGTCGACGCTCCCTCGATATTTGTTACGTGAAGAAAACTTCGCCCGTTGTACAGATATACTTACTGCTGCTAAAGGATTTTTATTTGGCTTAGCCGCTACCACACTCCTGTTGTACAGTCGTCCATAGGGATAGCTGGAGCAAAGCTTTACCCACTTATCGTCTCCTGCTTTGGTGTAAGTTAATTTAGCCAAAACTGCTCCATTTCTTGCAAGCTTAAGGGGTCTCTTAAGCCTCCCCATTTGTTTGAACAGTTTTGGTTAGGAAGTTTTCAGAAATTACACGCTAAATTCAAATGGGATGTTCCAGCTAACCCTGTGGACGACTGTACTCGCAAGCGTCTTTATGAACCGGAGTAGGCTGGAACAGCGTGCTCGTACCGTCTGCCTGGCGCGGAATCCCGAGTTCGTGTTCGTTTTGAGATATTCCATAGAACGTGACTAGTGCTAGAGTAGAGGGTGCACGGTGATGCTGCTGCTTCCCGCATCCATTTCATTCCAGCCGAGGAGTGTGTGCTGATTGGAGGCACTGGAATCGGGCGTACACTGCAATTTCGCCCCGGAACGAGCCATAGGTGCTTTCGACGACGAAACCGAAACTGATGGCGCGGAAAAGCGCGAAACCAAGTAGTCATAACAATCGTCAAGCCTCAAGTTAAGCCAAGTTTGAAAACCACAGGTCTACGTCACACAATCGGCTACATGGTGGTTAAACGATTGCAGCGCCAGTGATGGATTGATTGCGGTATTGATGGATTGATTGCCGTAGTGGAGGGCTGGGGACTAATTTTGATCACTTGGGGATCTTTAGAGCAGCGCCAGAGTCCTTTCTAGTTTTTAGTCAGAAGCTTTATGGGCGAAACGATACGCCTGATGACAGGAAACCATACTGACGCCACCGATTCCCTTATTTCTCACGGTTGAACTCGGTCAGCGCGGTAATGAACAAAACCTTCATTTGGCTTTATTTTTTATTGTTTTCAACCATGTGGCCAACGAGCTTTTACGATAAGCATAGACGGATGCAACGTGTTGGATATTTTTGTCACGGAGAGGCACGCAGTGCCCCTTGGGATGCTGTTACGCATACCGATAAATGCGGGGTTTATTGTCACCCGTAGAAATAAAACACGAACGCTAGTTTTAATCCTGATTAAATCTGTGACTTAAAAAAGATGAGAATGATTATTTCTTCGGCTAGTCAAGTTTCAAACAACACTTTATACAAAACAGCTGTTGCTGGAAATAAAAAAAATACACTGCGCCGAAAGTTTGTGAAATGCTTCTGAATGGTCTGGGTAACGGTGACGACAAAAAATTACTTTCTCGCACGCGACCTATGAACAAAAGTTGCTAACGTGGCACGCAATCTTTCCCGCCAAAGGTTTGAATTATGTAAAGACGTTGCAGGCAATCACAAAGAAAGCGAGAAAGCATGGCCTCTAGGTGTTGCGCACGTGTTACCTTTGTGCGGGGGCGACTGAGAAGTAGATTGCCCTTTACGCTACGTTTGGCCGTTTTTTCAACTTCGTCCACGAATATGATACATTGGAAGCCAAAAACAGGTAGACATAACTGGTCTGTTAAATGTAGTGAAATGTCAAAACTTCGAATGCACACGCCGCCATTCTGTCAGTCAGAAGCAAGTGACAGAGCCAAGAGCCTATCAGAAAGAGATGCCGCTCAAAAAGGCAAACTTGCGAAGAATACACACACAAAACAACGTCACTGTGCGCTCGTAGGGACGGATTAGGTGCGTTTGAGCGTAGAGGGTACTTCGAAAGCTGGCTCTACGACACCCAGCGCGGGTACGAATATTAGAACACCAGCATTCTACTGCGCCGTTTTGTTTGTTCAAAAAACTCGTTCTACGAAAACATAGCTCGTGCACTTTTTCATTTACGCGTTGAGACGCCATCGTTCCGATCGATAGTTTGTGCTCCGTGGGTGATGTGCGTGGCGGCACCTGTCGTGCAGGGCACAGACTCGAGAAGACTGAAGGCGCTCGCTTCTCCGTCTCGCTACGGCAGGGCGTTCGAGCTAGCGACCCGGATTAACAAGTCGTTGGCGCGCAGAATTTTTTTTTTACTATGTGAGAATAACCATCCCCGAGAACTACGGGTAAATTGCATATACCTAATCATGTCTTTGAAGATTCAGTTGTGAAGACAAAGGAGTAGTCATCTGAAACCTAAATATTTAAAGAACACCACTGGCAGAAGCTGGCAGTCCGTAATTTTTTTTTTGCTAGTTTGCTCCTTTTTTGCGCAGTACCCTAACTTGCTTGTTTTTTTCTCTCGCAAGGTAGACTCTCTTCCTCTATAACTGCATGAAAGAACACATAGGGAAGCACTTTTGCGTACTTTGATAGCACTACGATAGATGGCGCCCCATGTGCGCGCAGCGACTCATCAGAGCTGGCTAGCGGTATTTCGAACTACCCTTGCTCGTAAAGACGTTTTCGCGGGTGTTGCTCAAAGTAGGAACACAAGATGTCAAGACCGTGGGCCAACTGCTCTGCCGCCTATTTTCTAGTTTCAAAGGAGACAACTTCTCACGGCTCGATGCGACCTGGCTGCTGTCCTGTGTGGTGGAGCATTGGGTAGGTGTGTTACAAAGACATTAAAGTGCCTGAGTCGTGGGAAGGAAATACACCCCCATGTTTGTCTGCTAGAACAAAACTGTGGTCTTTCCAAGTTTCAGTCAGCTAATTACTAGGAAGCATGCTCAATCACAAATTACAAACAAACCTGTTTTGTTTTTGTTTGGTGCATTGCTTGGACTGCGCCCAACTTCGCTGGTCATCTCTCTTCACAGAGGGTCGCGGGTTCGATTCCCGGCCGCGGCGGCCGCTTTTCTGATGGAGGCGAAAAGCAAAAAACGCATGTGTGTACGAAATTTCGGCACACGTTAAAGATCCCCAGTTGGTCAAAATTAATCCGGAGCCCTCCACTACGCGCGCCTCATCGCCTGCGTTGTGTCGGGGCGTTAAACACAACAATCAATCAATCAATCAATCAATCAATCAATCAATCAATCAATCAATCAATCAATCAATCAATCAATCAATCAATCAATCAATCAATCAATCAATCAATCAATCAATCTCTCCGCAGAGTGGAAGGCTATTGAATGTCTTTAGGGGCCAATAGCGCTCACTTTGAGTCCGCGCAGAATTTGTGACCTGGCAGTACAGTTGCACCTCGTTATAACGAAATAGTATCGGGACAACAAATTAGTTCGTTATGAACGATATTCGTTGTAACAGTAGAGGAAAAAATCGGCTATAACGAATCGCGCGATCTGGCTCGCGCAAGAATACTTCATACAAAAATGCACTTTTTACGGCTTCGAACCCACTGTAAATAAGGTAACCCTTACCTTTCTCCTTGTTTTATTTGAAGATCAATGAACAGGAACATGAGTACGTGAAATTACAACACAACAAAGTTCACTTGACAAAACAGGCCTGCGCCCTTATTTACTTGATGGGGATGTGATCTTCGTCTGGTGGGTACTCACAGCAGTGAGCCGGATTAAGTTTTCTGCAGTGTCCACGAGCAAAAGGGCCTTTATACTTCTGCAGTCTCGGGTTACGGGGGATTTTCCCAAGTAGTTTCTCATCCTCCTGGTCAAACATTTGCTCGTTTTATCCGATATTGTGGGCGCCTCTCACGATTTCAGTTTAGTTGTAAAGGAATAAGTGTCATTGAAGTAAAGCGTGACCAACAAAAGTTTGTATTTAGTTCGCTATAGCCGATAATTCGCTATATCAGCGTTCATTATAACGAGGTTCAACTGTACGTGATGGCCAAGGTATGCCGTTGGACATGTCAATGCGGTTGAGCATCCAGAATTCATGGCATACACGCTCGCCTTATGTCTGCAGCGATGTAGACGCTCGGCCGATGCGGGAGAGCTTCGGTTAATACAGTTCGAGGTATGCTGAAGACAGAAACCGCATGAATGCGTGCCGCAATAGCTGCGAAGTGTCGAGCCATTGACAATGTTAAAAGCCTTTTAAAATGACAACGTCAGCCCTGGTCGGGTTGGCGGCATTTTTACTGTTTACTATCACGCATGTGTTGCACTCTGCACGGAATTTTGTTGGATAAAGTGCAACCGTGACCATAAAAAAGCATAGCGTTGTGGTAGAGCTTTGGGCTGCTACTGCGGAAATCCGGGTTCCAATTATACCTGCCTTTTGCGTTCATTCTTTAAAGCGGCGGCCATATTTTTTAGCCATACAACAACTACATCGTCCTTCTTTACTACAACTTTCTTCCTTTGTCTTCGTTTAGTCTGCGCTAGTCGTGCTCAAGAAATGCCTTTCCAACTAGCCCAACTAGCAACGCTTCCCCAACAATAACACTAACAATGACGAC
The DNA here is from genome assembly GCF_048455015.1 of Haemaphysalis longicornis. Lineage (NCBI taxonomy): Eukaryota > Metazoa > Arthropoda > Arachnida > Ixodida > Ixodidae > Haemaphysalis > Haemaphysalis longicornis. Next base: position 24,934,176 of record NW_027526361.1, read on the forward strand.
TAAGGATTTTCGCAGAATGGGGCTCTTCCAGTCCCTGTTGCTGGCCTCTGCAGCCGCTGCGTTTCTCGCGCACTGAACGGGGCGTTGCGATGAAGGCAACGGAATGCAGTCTCCATGCTATGTGTATGGGTGGTGTTCATTGAAAAGTTTAGCTGTCAATTTCTTCACTTGGCAACATTGGAAATGGCCACAAACATGGGCCGATGCGCCACGGACATGGCGTGGCTTGTGCCACTGCGCCCGCACGCCGACGAAGAAAAAAAAAACATTGGCGTGCGTGTAATGCTCCGTTTCAACCCTATTCTCAACGGTGGTGTGGACAGAGATGTTCTTAGTCGCACTCACATTGGACTCGAGGCATTACTCTGCGTTCAGTGGGGTAGAGTTTGGAACGTCCAACACAGATCATGTGCTTAGCACCTTAGCACGGACAAGTACCGCCATCCCGCGGAGCCCGACGTAACCGGTGACGGTGCATTCACATGGTTGCCTGCATGCGTGCCTCGCCAGTGAATACAAGCTATAGGGAGCCTACATATCGCGCGTGCACGACATGTAGGCTAACTGGGCGGCAGCAAGACGGCCAGGAGAGAGTTGTAACCTCAGGCTTGCCACCATCAAATTTCGCTACTCGCAACAAAAAAGGCACTCGCTGTCTCCCTGTGCAAAGCGTGCAAAAATGAAAGTGACTGCAAAAAAGACCACCGGACTAGACTTCTTTAAAACACCAAACCATTATCCCTATGCTTTCGGACTGCAACGTGATTTAGGCATCGCTGCTTTGATAAGCTGAGTAGTTCAAAGCGCCGACGACGGTCAGTCATTTCAGAAGTGCGAGAGAAAGAAATTTATATTGCCTTTATATTTTTTTTCACCAATATCGTTAAATAAACTCACATTTTGGCCACGACTCTATTTGTTTTGAGAAGTTGTGACCTTAAACACTTACAGCCAATGGTACAGCTAGTGCTGAAGTGACACCACTCGAGCAACGTATAGTTGGACGAATTCGAAACAAGCGGAGGAGAGCTTGTCAGTTTACACACATCGTTACCGGAAATTTGCGAGTTTCGCGCACCGCTTTCAGATATTTCCGGTCGTGTAACCTGAACATAGCGAAGTTATGTTTGCAGTGTTGGAATAGTGTTGCAGCGAGCCTTTAGAGCGGCTGGCGATGTTTTTATGGCTGCAACTGAAAGGAAAATGGTCAGATAGCAGCGGTAGGGCTTGTGCGACTTCACCTAATTTCGCAGAGAATGCCCGCACATCTAAGAATGCGGGAAAGAGAGGAAAAACAGTCGTCGGCCATTTCACTTGGGGAAGGTGGCTGAGCAACGAATCTGCTGTGGTGGTCAGTAGAGCTCTTACTGTTCATTTATTAATGACTAGCGGTAGTGCCGGGCGATGCCCAGGTGGGCCACTATACCAATGACACCAGTGGGCATGACTCGGGTTGATTTATTTCTTACTTGCCATAATTAGCTAGTACAGCCGCGATGTTGTACAAAGTTAGGAACTCCCGCGTTCTGTCAGTACATGGGCTCCTATTAGGAGACGTTGGTAATGGGAAACGGCTGGTACTCGCGTTTTATTGGAACTCTTCCAAAACAAACCGCATAAAGATGGTGCGCTGATGGCACTTGCCAATAGTAAGTGTTACGTCAGTACGTATGAAGGATACTCTTCAGTCCAAGATTTATGATAAATAACGGGGGCTCCTACGGTAGGCGCGTGGTTGCAGAAAGTTTGAACCGATGGCAAGCGCTATGTGAACGCTGTAAAATTGAAATGGATTCTACGTCCAGGTCGCGTAATTTGTTTTTGGATAATTGTATTTACAGCATTTTCAAGCAAAACTCGCTATATCAAGGCGCTGTATAGTTATTGAGTATTCTGTAAAAACACTCAGTTCTTCTGAAATTCTTATTCCCGTTAATAGGGTGTGTTATGGAAAATATTTTGGAACAGTGTTTAAGTACTTGCATAAGTTACCTATATAAAACCCACAGCTAAATATCTGAATTGAACTGCGGTAAAAAAATTAATATCTGAAAAATTAGTTCGACGCTTTTTACTCTATCACTGGTCTTTTTTTTTAATTTTCAGAATATTGAGCTCGCAAACCATAATCACAATGACCTCGGGAAATTTGAAGGCGTTTGAACCAGTAGTTTCGGAAGGCGTTGACATCCCCTGTTGGGCTTTTCCGGCTCTACAGGCGTGTCATTTCGAAAAATCCTTTTCGCCCTTTTACCGGTGGCATCGGGCGAAATCCCTAAAAGCGGTTTTGTGTATTTCTATGGAACCATTTAGTACCAAAAATCAATTGAATAAATCAACCCGGGAAGCATTTATTGAAGAATCTTTAAGAACACTTAAGAACACCCATTTTTTTCCGAAATGCAGAATCGCCCCAACAGAGTTGCTTAGGGTGAAACCGTAAAACTACTTTTCATATTCTTGAACGCTACACATATCACCAAAAAGCGCTTCGATATGTGAACGGGTGACCGATGTCATTACAAATTTACGAAAACACAATTTGTCTCTTATCGTCGCTTACGATGTGTGACAACCTTGACTTTTACGTAACCCACGGACATACCTCAGCAAAGTTGGCGCGGCTCACTCAAACTCACTCACAATTTTTTTTCGAATCACCACTCACTCAAACTCAGATTCAATGCTGAGCAGCACATCTGCGCTCCCTCAAACTCAAACTCACATTGAGCGCAAAACTCAGAACTCACTCGGACTCAAAACTCAAAATGTACTCAGAACTCAAAATGCACTCAAACTCAAAATGGACTCATATGTACTCAGAACTCAAAATTTACTAAAAAAACTCAATATGTACTCAAACTCAAAATGTACTCAAACTCAAAATGGACTCAAACTCAAAATGTACTCAGAACTCAAAATGGACTCAAACTCAAAATGTACTCGGTACTCAAAATGGACTCAAACTCAAAATGTACTCAGAACTCAAAATGTACTCAAAACCTAATATGTACTCAAACTCAAAATGTACTCAAACTCAAAATGTACTCAGAACTCAAAATGTACTCAGAACTCAAAATGGACTCAAACTCAAAATGTACTCAGAACTCTAAATGGACTAGAACTCAAAATGTACTCAGAACTCAAAATGGACTCAAACTCAAAATGTACTCAAAACTCAATATGTACTCAAACTCAAAATGGACTCAAACTCAAAATGTACTCAAACTCAAAATGGACTAATAACTCAAATTGTACTCAAAACTCAAAATGAACTCAGAACTCGAAATGGGCTGAGAACTCAAAATGAATTCAAAACTCAAATGGCCTCACAACTCTCTGGTGCTATGAATTTACTGTGGCTCAGATGGACTCTGATTTCATTAGCATTCAGTGTTGTCAAATTCACGCGTGGTAAAAATATTACGGGTAGAAATTCGTGAGCTCAAACTCTTGCATTCGGCACGACATGACACCGTAGCTCCTTCGAGGTCGGAAACAATTTTCGTTGCAGATTTAATACAGCTATACCTGCTGCCCATGATGACTAGCGCTGGTTGCAAGCAATTGTACGTATATATTGGATACCAAACTCTTGATGTAGGCTCCGTGTTCGTGTTTATGACAGAGGAGGTCCAGACTCGATGGTGTGCTGGGTCCCTGGGTCGAAACAAGCAAGATTGGGCGAGGGGATGTGCGCTCACTGCTCCGTTCATTTATGTCGAAGCTGTTTAGGGTTACGGTTCCGTGCATTCTTGCTCTGCATCCTGAAAAAACGCCTTGCGTCAAAGTGAACTGTCCCCGCGAATATCTGAAGCGCGAGGCGTTCATGGATATGCCTTTGCTTTTTTAATGCGTAGCATTCTTTGTCGAGTACCCCCCTCTCCCTACCCCCACCAGGATCGTGTAACGCCCTGCATTTACACAAAAATGCAGATATCACGGAAGTTCAACCTGTAATAATTATAAAAGCGTAAATGTAGACAATTGATCAAACTAAATGTTAAAAAACTAAACCAATAACAATAAGAAATAATATCGAAAATGGCGAACCGTGTAACACGGGAGTCATGGATAGTCTCAGATTGGGTTAAAATTCAGATATATGTGGCGCTAAAGAATGTGGGGTATCAAATTGAGGGTCTCGAGGAGGAGGGAAATCACGTGGGACAAACAGAAAAGTGCCTCGTTGTTTGCTGAGGCACTTGTATTAGTTTTTATTAGCATTTGCTAGGTGGGATGAGCACTCATAGCTCGGCTCAGCACCACGCTATCGTTGTAAGCAATTACCACCACCGTACCCAGCTGTTAATTTCCAGCATGCACGCGTGTGCGTGTGCGAGTGCGAGTGCGAGTGCGCGTGCGTTTGCGTGTGTGTGTGCGTGTGTGCGTGTGTGCGCGTGCGTGTGCGTGTGCGCGTGTGTGCGTGCGTGCGTGCGTGTGCGCGTGCATGCGCGTGCGTGCGTGTGTGTGCGCGTGTGCGTGTGTGTGTGTGTGTGTGTGTGTGTGTGTGTGTGTGCGCGTGCGTGTGTGTGTGTGTGTGTGTGTGTGTGTGTGTGTGTGTGTGTGTGTGTGTGTGTGTGTGTGTGTGTGTTGCTTCAGTCATCTGTTCTTTCATTGTGTTTGAGATGTAGTCGTTGGACAACTGCAGAGCCCGAGTTAATTCTTTCCCTTTACATTGTCATCATGTTCCAGTTTTGATATCTTGCACTGATTTCTCATTGTAATAAAATCAGTTCGAACGCACACACAAACTGCGCTTGCTTATTTTTCTGAAGTGTTTTCCTTCTGTAGCAATGTCTGTTTATGTCTTGGTGGCTCTGTTCCCTCTCTATCTCCTACACTCTAGCAAGGAGTCAATGTCTCACATGTAATTGGCCAATTCTGGATTCGAGTGCACGTTGCTACACTGTGGGAAGGAAATTACGGACACGAAACGCGGCCGCAAGGCTTATTCATAAACAAATGTGAAATTCGCCTTTCTGATGAGCTCTGATGCCCCCTGTTACCTATGGTCGTCCACAATTTCCACAACACCATATGTGTCGAAGGATTTGCTTCTTTGTTGGGACACGGGGAAATGGAGGAAGTAACGTTTGAATGGCAGCTATTAGCTGAGAGTTTTTGAGTCTGGTGATTTAAGTTCGAGAGCTTGGCATGGCTTTTGTTCTTACCCCATGCCATCCGGCCTCGATGATTCAGCAATTAGACGCCAATATTTTTATTACTATATACCACATTGATGGACATCTCTGGACAAGCCCTCGCATGTATATAGCACAACTGCCTTACGGGTTGGCAGGGAATTTTGGTTAAGACCTACCCAGCAATTAAAGAAAGATACCATTTGCTATATCCTCATAACTATAATCAGAAAGCACTTTTATATTTTTCCCACGTGATCCCCCTCGACGAGACCTTTAATTTGATACCCCACACACCCTAGCAGGATCATATGGAATTCATACCAGTCCAACTAACCATGACTCTCATGACTGTAACCAGGACACATTATTTAAATGTCCGACATGATTCCCTAACTGAAACCTTCAATTTGACACCCCACATGCTTTAGCGGCTTCACCTTGAATTTAACCCAATCTATGACTCATAATGACTATCTCATGATTAGAACCACGAAACCTTTTTTATTTGTACCACGTGATTCCCCTCATCAAGACCGTAAATTTGATACCCTACACGCCTTAGGGGTCACTTCAAATTTTAATCCAATATAAGACTCGCCATGACTATCTCATGGTTATAACCAGGAAGCATTTTTGTATTTCTCCCACGTGATTTCGCTCATCAAGACCATTAATTTGATACCCATCACAACCTAGCGGAATCAATTTGAAAGTTAAACCAATCAATGACTAACCATGACTATCTCATGATATAGCTATACCGCATTTTTGTCCCACATGATTTCTCTTATCGGAACCTTCAATTTGATGCCCCGCACACCCAGTGGTGTCATTGTGAATTTTAACCTAATTTATGACCCGCCTTGAGTATGTCATGATAATAATCAGGAAGCACGTGATTACCCTCATCGAGACCTTTAATTTGATACGCCACACGCCCTAGCGCAATGAACTTAAATTTTAACCGAATCTATGACTAACCATGACTACGTCATTTTATAACCATAGCTCATTTTGTCCCGAATGATTCCCCACATCGAGACCTTGAATTTGATTCCCCAGAAGCCCTCGCAGCGTCATTTTGAATTTTAACCCAATCTATGACTCATTATGACTGCCTGATGACTACAATCAGGAAGCATTTTTTTATTTACCCCGCGTGATTCCGTTCATCCGGACCTTTCATTTGATACCTTACATGCCTTAGCCTCATCAGTTTCACTTTTCACCCAATCTAATGTGGTCATTATTCCGTCTTAAGGGGCGCTGCCCAGTCAATTCAGCTAATTCATTTGAAACAGCAGAAAGGACAGCCCCCGCCCCCATTTCCCCCGGCTCTCACCTCTTCCTTTGTGACCCATAGTATATCAAGCCGTTAATAGTAGCAGGCGAACAACAAGCAAGCAAGCGCCGCCGTGTGCTTTCCCACCACCCTTTCCCACGCTCTCAGTGGATCCGTCAAGAGGAAAAGTCAAGACAACCCTTTTTTATGACCTCACCAGTCAATTATCACTCACGCGCCAGCCGCGAAAACTTGGTATACAGCAAGAGCTTAGGGTCATGAAAATTCAACAAGAAAGTAAAAAAAATCAGACACCCCCTCCCTCCCAACCGATCACGCGGATCGCGAATGGTGCCGTACCCGTAGGTAACCTGAATTCCGAGCCCACAGCGACGCATGAAACTTAACAGCCAACCATAGCTGCCTGCTGGGCTACTCATTAGTACTCAAACTCAAAATGGACTCAAAACTCATATGTACTCAGAACTCAAAATGTACTCAAAACTCAATGTGTACTCAAACTCAAAATGGACTCAAACTCAAAATGGGTTCAGAACTCAAAATGGACTCAAACTCAAAATGTACTCTAAACTCAAAATGGACTCAAACTCAAAATGTACTCAGAACTCAAAATGGACTCAAACTCAAAATCTACTCAGAACTCAAAATGAACTCAAACTCAAAATGTACTCAGAACTCAAAATGGACTCAGAATTCACTAGGTCTCAGGCCTACTCAAACTCAATTGGACTCAAACTCAGTCGGGCTCACTCGGCTCAAACTCACTCAAGCTCAAACTCACCATGCCACACTAGCCTCGCGCTCACTCAAACTCACGCGTGAGTTTGAGTCCAAATGAGTCTGAGTGAGTGGACTCATGAGTGAGTTCGCCGACCTCTGCCCACGGAACACTGTCACCTTATTTTTTACCCCTTCCTTTTTCCATCCTCTCTTTCGCCCTGCTTCCTTTAGGGCCTTTATTCCTTTAACCCCATCCCCGCAGAGCAGTGTTGTACGTAACGGCGTTCCTGAAGCTAGTTCCTTTTTGGAGGAACGGAGGTTTCTCCCCCGTTTCTTTAAGTGTCGGTGGAGCTGTAACGGTACCTCGTTAGGTTTATGAAGGAACGGCAGGAACGGCGTTACTTCTGCAAACGTTAACATCGCTATCATTTGGCTGTTTTTGATGCCAAGGCTCGAGTACAAAAATCCACAAGTCGCTACTCTGTTTCTCTTCTTATAAGGTGGCCAATTTGCCCTGCCTTTCGCGGAACGTGCTTCCTCGAAGGTCAAAGGCAGAAGAATAACGACGCTGCGGGCCGCAGACTGTGCTTGCTTTCACGTCGGTTGAGTTTACGCGGTGTTAGAAAGGGTGAATAGCGCAGCCGCGAGGATGCTTTCACCTTTTATCGTTTGTGTGGGGAGGCCAGGATGCGCGTCTGGCCGATATATAATTGTTCCCTGCCGGGGAAAGGTTGTCTGTCCGAGCGGTGCTGCAGGTCATATCTGTATATTGCCAAAGGTAATTACCGCATTAGTGCGCACGAGGCGCGGGTTCGTTGTTGTCGGGGCAGTTGCGCACACTGTGAGGTCATTCGAAGGCTCACCGGCTATCAATACAGCTGGGCGCGCCGCTGTGTGTCGGGATGCTGTACTGGTCGAAGTTACACAGTACGCGCACAGTTTGCCACGGTGCGGTCTGTCGCCGATCTGGGGGCGATGGGTCGACGGGAGTGCCAGGTCCTTTTGTATTGCACGCGTCGTGTTGAGACAGGACCGGAATTCGCCATTGTCGGGAATAATTTCATCGCGCGCCGTATGGACAATAGCCCCGGATACCCAGAGAGGCCGCCCCATGGTCGACGGCCAGCGTTCAGAGTTGCTTTAGTTGGCCGGTTTAAACCTGTGTTATAGTTGTGCTTTGGTGAATACCTGGAAGTTTGAGTGAGAGTGAGAGTGTGGATCACGTGATGGTTTGTGTACAAATAGGTGACCGGTAAAAAGCGCAAAGGCTCATGGGTACATTGTCTGCTCCCGCGGAGCCCCGCCACTTCCGGTTCGGGAGCTCTCATAGGCCGGCGGCTTTCACGCGCGCGTGTGCTTGTTGTTTATCTGTTTACACCTAAAAAAAAACGTTCAGTCATCGCACAATAAATGAATAACAGCGAGGAATTCTACTAGGGGCGCCTTTACAAGGTAAGCACTCTGTGACAAATAACGCGCACACACGCGCGTGAAAGCCACCGGCGTACGGGAGGCCAGGCGAGATTTCGAACCGGAAGTGTCGGGAGCAGACGACGTCCCAATGAGGCTTTGCGCTTTTTACCGGTCACCTATTTTTGGGTTTTGTTGGCATGGCCAATCAGCGGCCCAGTGTGTGTTAGTAGGTCCTCGAGACGTGGTTTTTGTGTAATAAAGCCGAAGAATTTGGTGTTCTTTGACAGTGAGGGCGAGAGCTAGAAAGTCGATATAGAGAAGCTTGAGTCCGGTCAGTTGACCGCACGAGAGCGAACGAGGAGCCCCTCGTGAGATATGTTTAGTTGAGATCATTAAAGCAGTTATCTGTTTTGAGCAACTGATTTGTGCGTCGCGTCCACATATTTTGCTATCTTCGGCTGTTTCTTTTATCTGCTACCCTGATAGTGTTCGGTATACGTTGTAATTTTTGTGCGTAGATTCCGTGTGTGACTACGCTGATGACTTTCCTTTTTTATTATCATCTTTCGACTTAAACTTGTGTTGCGACCTCATAGTCATTACTTGTTCTGCTGTCTTTCTTTTGTTACTCGCAAATTTGTGCTGTATGATACGCAAAGCTTCACTTTTGTAAGCCCCCTGCAAAGAGGCCTGTGAGGTATTTTAAAAAAGATCTAATATTTATTCAGCATTCATTAAAGGCCCATGTATTGTTCCTTTCGACGCGGTTTCTTATGCAACAAATTTAACCGTGCTTCTGCATATGAGTAACTTTCCATTTGCACATCTGAAGCGCCGTAACCTTACTACGCATTTGTAAGACAGAAGTGGAAAGTGCCATATGTATTGAACCTACAATAGACGAACACCAAAATCGCAGTTAGACATGTCTGTAGTTTGTCCGGTGCTCCCTGAAAAATTCGTCTAGGGGCGCTTCTTTGGATTTTTTTTTTGTCTCCAGATAATCTGCTGCCGGCGGTGTTTATATTCGTACAATATACGTAGTTCGATGTGGGTTTAAATTTCTCACTTCATTTCGCCTCAGGATTATCCGACACCATATTTTAGTTAAAAAAAATGAAATGTCACGTTGATGTAACGACACTTTTCAATGTTCGATGTGGAACTGAAACGCGTTCCTTTCGCAATAAAGGAACTTGTAACGGTAACTCGTTTCAAATTGGGAAGGGACAAGTAACGAGCTTTCGTTTCTATTTTAGAGGAACGTGTACAACACTGCCGCAGAGTAGCATGTAGGCGAATACATGCCAGCAGACACCTCTGCTTTCTTCTAATACATAGCTCTCTCTCTCTCTCTCTCTCTCTCTCTCTCTCTCTCTCTCTCTCTCTCTCTCTCTCTCTCTCTCTCTCTCTCCAGCGCCAATTCTATACACAGCCATTGAAGCGTCGTGGCGGGAACTTTGATGCCACTCTAAAAGTGCATGCCCATTTGTTCGAGCACGAAGGACAGCAGCCACGTGCTGTCCGCGACACGCCGACACGCGACACGCCGACACTGAAATCGCGCGTTGTTGGCTCTTTTCACCCTAACTCTTAAGGAGAAAGTTTCCGCTCCCACGTGAGCGGCGATGAACATTTGCTTTGGTGATCTGAATTTACTTTTATTGTCACCTATTTAGCGTTCACTTGGCTCTTTCTCATTTTAAGGGGCAGGTTTTCCGCGCGGACACCATCAGATAACAGCCCAGGCCTCTTGAGAGAAAGATGATTAAAAAGCGAAGATTTCCCTCATGCAATGTGAGTTAAAGGTGAATTACAAACTCCGCTCTCGCGAAGTCTAAACTCAAAACTGCTACATTCCAAAGCCAAAGTTCACTTCAACTAAGCCAAAGTCAAAAGCCAACATCCAACAAGCCTGATTCCAAAGCCAACGTCCGACCCCACAAAGTGCAAACACGAAGTCCAATCCTGCTTAGAGAATGTATTTCATCACCATCGCTAACCGTGTGCACTGCCAAACTATATTTTGCGTATTACGAGAGGTCCGTTTGGTGTGCAGTGACACCCCATTGTTACCTATGTGGCCTATGATTGACTCACCCTTTGTGTAACCCATTGTGTACGGTTGGCTGTCTTGCACTGTATCTAAATTTTGCTTTTTTGCAGTGCGTTGTCGTCGGACGTCAACATGTGGAACCGATTGTGCAAAGTTGGCTTTCTTTTAGTCTGCTTGAGTTCGGTCTTTCCTACAGTGTGTTTTATTAAGACGTCAAAGCCATCAGTGAGGCTAGAAAGCTTCTCTTTAAAAATCCCACATGCGGCACAGCATCATTTGGTAATTTGCATAATTGGTATTTGCAGTGTTTTTTTTTATTAAAAATACATGATTGCTCCATTTTAAAGACGCAAGTGTGTATTGGGTTGCGATGCCAAATCAAATATTAGCCACTGTATATGGATGCGAAACGTGGAGCCATGGAGGAAAGAAAAACCCTCCGCGGCGGACAATCCTGTTTCGACGACATTTGCAGCAAAGCAAGCCGATACGCGGCCATTTTTTTTTTTGCCTGCATGATGAGACACAGTTTTCAATATTTTCTTCGGATTATAGTACTGCCCTTTCGTCAAAAACGGCCAAATACAACTCTGTAATTTATGCTTTCTGTGTTAAGGACAAACACTACTGGATGCTCTTGAAATCTCACAAAAAGCAATCCTTAAAAAGTCTACAATTTCCATTTTTACTGACAGCCCACGTTATTCTTTTATTTTTTTTAGTACAGCGTTCGCGTTATACGCGAAAACGTATAAACGACAAGTGTGTTGCATTTTTCACACTGGGGATGACCGGTTGGGGGCAAGTTTTGTTTTGCATATAAAATCGATGAACCGATGGCGCACAAAGGTGCTATTGAATTGGGCGGCATGTACAACTATCTCGGAAACATATCGTTCGGGTAGCTACAGGCTCTTACCTTGAACGATTTTGTCCCCTTTGGAAAATTGGGTGCTTCTGCTTCTTTTTTTATTATTTACTCATACTGTTGGCCGGTGAGGCTGACACAGGGTGGGGTTCCAACGTTCTTGCATTAACATATAAGTACTATAAAAACACTTACATAATCGTGCATGCCAGTATTTGGGCATGAACTACGCACACAAATAATGCGCAAACATTTCATTCAAAGACAGGATAGAGATAAAAATACAATAAAAACTGTACACATACCCATATATATACGCCTACAGGTATGCAAAGATACATTAAAACTATTAACAAAAAGATTAAGATTGATTTTTACTTGGAACTGAAAAAACTCGGTGTCCAATTTGCTAAACAGCTCGATATTGGACGACAGATTTTTGTACTGCGGTCTTTGTTTTTTAGAGTACGGAGGGCTCACAGTTGAAGCCCGATTTTGCGAAAGCCACTGTTGCGAAACCCCTTATTTTAGGTGCAATTATGATTTTACTGAAGTGTCCGATTGGGTTTATCTTATTATTTATTCATTTGACCATATGAACAAGATGTCCATCGCACTGAGTCTTACTAAGCTCTTCAAATAGGATAGGAGGCAAACAGCAACCAACCGGTCCCGCGACGTAGTTTTGTGTCTGGAAGAAGGCGCAGTCAGTTTTAACCACCCAAGAAAAGGCGGACGCAATTCACGCTGTAGCCAAGACACGCCGGACGGGCGACGTAGTAATAAATGATAAGCTGCCATTGTTACTGACGTGTGAGACAAGCAGGAAACACATCTGCTCACGAACCGTGCGCAAAAGACAATACCCGTTCTTTTTTCATTTTTTTTTGCTAGGAAATAAACTTTTCGTTTACTTCCGTTAGTCTATCACTTCCACCTTTTACAAAGTTCTTGATTCTGGATACGGAAAATGTTTTGACAGTCCCTGTCTACTTATAAAATCGGGGTTTCCAGTTCCAATTTTATTTTATCTCGCGCACCTTCGGCAAAATTCCCGGAAAAAATAAACATTGGCAGAAGCATGACGGTTTGATAAAGGCGAAGTTTTTGCACGAAACCGGCCCTGTTTTCAGAATCGTTTTCATTCTATAATGGGAAAATTGTGATCTCTTCCGCTGGTTTATATCCGTCTCCTTTATTTTCCTGTCCACTATTTCAATGATTGATTGATTGTTGGGTTTAACGCGCCGACGCAACGCAGGCGATGAGGCACGCCGTAGTGGAGGGCTCCGGATTAATTTGACCACCTGGGGATCTTTATCGTGCGCCGAAATCTCGTACACACGGGCTTTTTGCTTTTCGCCTCCATCAGAAAAGCGGCCGCCGCGGCCGGGAATCGAACCTGCGACCTTGTGCTCAGCAGCGCAACGCCTTAGCCACTGAGCCACCGCGGCGGGTTCCACTATTTCAAGCCATTCTTAGTGTGTAAAATACTTATAAGTTATAACGCACCATCTGTCACATTTCCAGTTGCTTGAAAGAGTTGCTTGTCGTGAGCCACGAATTATGTTGCTCAGACTGAAGTTTCACATTATCGCGCTTGTCACGGTGATCAAAGGGTCAAATTACTGAACTCTGGAGAATTGATACATTCTAGCGTAATTGGCGGTGAGATGTTTGAGTGGCGCCCCCTGGCTCTTGACGTCGGCTTAGGGACTCGCGCCGCTGTCGTCTGCTAAAACATTCCGCTTGTGAGGGGCAGCAGTGTCTGTGCTAGGAATCGCCCGTTTTATTGTTTCAGTGCATTAAAAAGCGTATTTCCAGTGATTCAGTTATTTTGCGAGCTTCTGACACATCTGAATAATTTCAAGCTGTATCCCCCACAAGTTTGCAACACATGAGGAGATAGAGAGCAACTTTCTTCGGAGCATCGGTCAGACAAACGTGTGTAAGTCGTCCTTTCTAGTTTATTCCCGATAGCTCCTCGGTAAGTATTCAAAATCCGTAGGCTTCCCTGCAGTATTTTTGAGATGCGCTTATAAAGACTCAACAGTCTAGTGCTGCGTATCCAACAGCGGGCCCCTACACGGACATCACACAGCAGGAAATAAAACGGCTGTCTTCTATTTCTTTCATTGTTGTTTACTTATCGATGAAAGTTTTTTTTTTTTTTTTTGCCCAACGCATTCATTTTTCTGCACCGTGACAAACGTCTTTTTGGAAGGTTTGGGGATGTTTTGGAGGATCGCAAAGATATTGGATATTTTCTTCAGGTTGTATCGCATACATTCCCTTCTCGCAAATTGGCTTTTGTTACGGCTGCGTGCAACAAGGTGCATACCCGCAGCGTGCTTTGTTTATTCACATGCAAATAGAATGAGATGGCTTGTGGTGCGCCACCGCGATCGCGCCCCAAAAAACGTTGT